>NC_138380.1:66747467-66776718 GCF_054177405.1 Leptonychotes weddellii | reverse complement strand
GCAGAGAAAGTCAATTACCATACAGTTTCACTTATTTGTGGACCATAAGGAATAGCATGGAGGACATTAAGGGAAGGAAGGGAAAATGAAGGGGGGGAAATCGGAGGGGGAGACAAACCATGAGAGATTATGGACTCTGAGAAACAGACTGAGGGTTTTGGAGGGGAGGGGGTTGGGGGGGAATGGGTTGGCCCAGTGATGGGTATTAAGGAGGGCACATACTGCATGGAGCACTGGGTGTTATATGAAAACAATGAATCGTGGATCACTACATCAAAAACTAATGATGTATTGTATGGTGACTAACATAACATAATAGAATAAAATAAAATTTTTTTAAAAATGAAATCTTATCATTTGCAATGATGTGAATGGAACTAGAGGGTATTATGCTAAGCGAAATAAGTCAATCAGAGAAAAACCATTATCATATGATCTCACTCACATGTGGAATTTAAGAAACAGAACAGAGGAGCATAGCGGAAGGGAGGGAAAAATAAAACAAGATGAAACCAGAGAGGGAGACAAACCATAAGAGAATCATAGGCAATGAACTGAGGGTTGCTGGAGGGGAGAGGGGTGGGGGGATGAGGCAACTATGTGATGGACATTGAGCAGGGCATGTGATGTAATGAGCACTGGGTGTTACATAAGATTGATGAATCCCTGAACTTCACCTCTGAAACTAATAATACACTGTATGCTAATAGAGTTTAAATTTTTAAAAAAATGAAAAATAAAAAGTGTAAATATTTTTTGAAAAAGTACATGCATGCTACTTGTGTGAAAGAGTAGACAAATACATGAATAGATTTGCCTATATTTTCAAAATTACTACTAATAGAGTAAGAGAAAGTGGGAGGAGGAGAAAGGCAAGGGTAGAACCTAGTATCTTTAAATGTTCCTTGCTTTATAAATTCAAGTTTCAAACCACGAAACTATCCTCATAATTTTTAAAATAAATTTAGAAAAACAATGGTCATCAAAAATGAAAAAAAAAAATCACCTGAAGAAAAATCTATTTATGATGTTTAAGGCATAATCAAAAGTAGATGAATAGGGACGCCTGGGTGGCTCAGTCGTTAAGCGTCTGCCTTCGGCTCAGGTCATGATTTCAGGGTCCTGGGATCGAGCCCCACATCGGGCTCCCTGCTCCGCGGGAAGCCTGCTTCTCCCTCTCCCACTCTCCCTGCTTGTGTTCCCTGTCTCGCTGTGTCTCTGTCAAATAAATAAAATCTTAAAAAAAAAAGTAGATGAATATTTGTAAATGGCTTTAAGACACAGAATTTCGATTGAATATCCTGAAGACCAAATACACACATGCAGAGACACAGAAAAGTAAACAGAATGTATTTGGGTTTTTTTATTAGGCATTTTATAAGTAAAACCACTATAAAATATTAAATTAAAGCACTTATATAATTACACTAATATAGTTAGGAACCACAGTTTTCAGAACAAGAGTTATTAACAAAAGTAAAGTGGTTAAAAACCCTGTAATCTTTTGTTTAAATTGGAAATATAAGTATGATCTCATGATTTATTTTACTTTTTCAATAAAATATACATTTCCTACTTCCGGCCAACTGAAAGAGCCTGGAAGCAATGCTATCTCACTGTAGGACTCAGATTATCATATCTAAATACCATCTCATGCACAAGGGAAGTAAGTACAATGTGACAATTGAATGATTCCAGATCTGGGACAAGAAATGAACAAGAGGCTATCTTGCTATACCTACAAGCAAGGATGCTAGGAAAGACTTCTGAAGACTTATCAAAAGGACTCAGGAGAAGAAGATAGCAGGAGGGGAAGAATGAAGGGGGGGAAATCGGAGGGGGAGACAAACCATGAGAGACTATGGACTCTGAAAAACAAACTGAGGGTTCTAGAGGGGAGAGGGGTGGGAGGATGGGTTAGCCTGGTGATGGGTATTAAAGAGGGCACGTTCTGCATGGAGCACTGGGTGTTATATGCAAACAATGAATCATGGAACACTACATCAAAAACTAATGATGTATGGTGATTAACATAATAAAATAAAATAAAATTATATATAAGTCTATGAGACTTATAAGTATATGAGATTTGCAGGGCGCCTGGGTGGCTCAGTCGGCTAAGTGTCTGCCTTCGGCTCAGGTCATGATCCCAGGGCCCTGGGATCGAGCCCCACATCGGGCTCCCTGCTTTGCAGGAAGCCTGCTTCTCCCTTTCCCACTCCCCCTGCTTGTGTTCCCTCTCTCACTGTCTCTCTGTCAAATAAATAAAATATTAAAAAAAAAAAAAAAGTATGAGATTTGCTTTAAAATATTCTATTAAAAAAGAATAGAAAAAGCAAAAATAGTACTATGTTGATGGGTTGAAGCTACATTTGGGGTATATGACAGTTCATTGTATGAGCTTCTCTACGTTTTTGTGTTTTTGAAATTTTCCAGGATAAAAACCAGTTGTTTAAAAGATCATGTAATTTTCTGTATTTATTCATTCATTTAACAAATGGAGTACATACTCTTTGCAGACCAAACTAAGTAAAATACAATCTTTTCTTTCCAGAAGCTCACAACCTAGTAGTGGGAAAAACAGAACAAGAAGTACAATGGAATATGAGATTTGCTCAAATAAGTACACTGTAGTTCCAGTGAAGGCACACTGGAAAGGAAACAATATGCCCCCGGGGACATGAGTAGAGATTTCACAGAGGAGGTGATACTGCATCTGTCTTTAAGAATTTATAGGAGCTCAGCCTCAGCAATCATACAACAAAAAAAAGTAAAAAGCATCCAAATCAGCAAGGAAGTCAAACTTTCACCATTTCAGACAACATAATACTATGTAGAAAACTGAAAGACTCCACCAAAAAAATTGTTAGAATACACAAATTCAGTAAAGTCATAGGATACAAAAAAAAAAAAAAAAAAAATCAACATACAGAAATATGCTGCATCTCTATACACCAATAATGAAGCAGCAGGAAAAGAAAAATTAGAGAATCAATCTCATTTACCACTGCACCAAAACCCCTAAGATATTAACCTAATCTTATAGGTTTATAAGAATAAACCTAACCAAAGACATAAAAGATCTGTATTCCAAAAACTGTAAGACACTTATGAAAGAAATTGAAGATGACACAAAGAAATGAAAAAATATTCCATGCTCATGGATTGGATGAACAAACATTGTTAAAATGTCTATGCTACCCAAAGCAATCTATACATTTAATGTAATACCTACCTAAATACCACCAGCATTTTTCACAGAGCTGGAACAAACAACCCTAAAATTTGTATGGAACCATAAAAGACCCTGAATAGCCAAAGCAATCTTGAAAAAGAAAAGCAAAACCAGAGGCATCACAATTCCAGACTTCAAATTACATACAAAGCTGCAGTGATCAAGACAGTATGGTCCTGGCACAAAAACAGACACATAGATCAAAGGAACAGAGTAGAAAATCCAAAAATGGACCCACAACTATATGGTCAATTAGTGTTTGACAAGGCAGGAAAGAATATCCAATGGGAAAAAGACTCTTCAACAAATGGGGTTGAGAAAACTGGACAGCAACATGCAAAAGAATGAAACTGGACCACTTTCTTATACCATACACAAAACTAAATTCAAAGTGGATTTAAGACCTAAATGTGAGACAAGAAACCATCAAAATTCTAGAGGAGGACACAGGCAGTAACCTCTTTTACCTCGGCCCTAGCAACTTCTTACTAGACACATCTCCTGAGGCAAGGGAAACAAAAGCTAAAATGAACCATTGGGACTTCAAGATAAAAAGCTTCTGCACAGGGGCGCCTGGGTGGCTCAGTTGGTTAAGCGACTGCCTTCGGCTCAGGTCATGATCCTGGAGTCCCGGGATCAAGTCCCACATCGGGCTCCCTGCTCAGCGGGGGGTCTGCTTCTCCCTCTGACCCTCTTCCCTCTCGTGCTGTCTCTCATTCTCTCTCAAATAAATAAATAAAATCTTTAAAAAAAAAAAAAAGCTTCTGCACAGTAAAGGAAACAATTAACAAAACTAAAAGGCAACCTTCAGAACAGGAGAAGATATTCGCAAATGACATATCTGATAGAAGGTTAGTATCTAAGATATATAAAGAACTTATCAAACTCAATGCTCAAAAAACAAATATCCCAGTTAAAAAATGGGCATAAGATATGAATAGACACTTTTCCAAAGAAGACAACCAGATAGCTAACAGACAAATGAAAAGATGCTCAACATCACTCATCATCAGTGAAATACAAATGAAAACTACAATGAGATATCACCTCATACCAGTCAGAATAGCTAAAATTAACAAGATGAGAACTGGGTGTTGTATTAAGTGATGAATCACTCAATTCTACACCTGAAACTAATATTATACAGTATGTTAACTGGAATTAAAAAAAAATCATGCCATATTCTATTTGTAGTGAAAAGATGAGACCAGCTGGAAAGTACTAAGATTGTAATTATGATAGACTTCTAATTAAACAGAACTATTTTTGGCAATAACATACATAAATATGGCTTAGTAGAGTAAAAGTATAAAGTCTGTAAAAGCAGATAATCCAAAATTAAAGTAATATCTGAAAATCATCTAAACAACTATATTTGAATGAATAAAAAACTTAATGATCAGGTAATTTAAAAACATGTACTTAAAGTTGATTAATAGAGCCTGGAGAATTAAAAAAAAAAAGTTCATTCCGGGGCGCCTGGGTGGCTCAGTCGTTAAGCGTCTGCCTTCGGCACAGGTCATGATCCCAGGGTCCTGGGATCGAGCCCCGCATCGGGCTCCCTGCTCGGCGGGAAGCCTGCTTCTCCCTCTCCCACTCCCCCTGCTTGTGTTCCCTCTCTCGCTGTGTCTCTCTCTGTCAAATAAATAAATAAAATCTTTAAAAAAAAAAAGTTCATTCCAAGTTATCTACTTATCCAATTTATTTTATCTATTCATTCTTCTATATGAGTTTCCTACGATTTATATCTGTAGAAAAGAAAATAGGATTTAGGATGAAGTCTGTCTCATTCTAGCAATAACTCCTAAAAATTTGTGAATTTTTAATTAAAAAAGACAATCATTTAAGAGAAATACTTTCTAAAAAAATAACACTGATAATTATATTTTATCAAAAATTTAAATATATTTTGTTTAATTTCACATTGGCTGTTTTTGAATTATGTTTGGTTCATTAACATGAACATCTGCTTATAAATTATTAGTCCTTTATTCAACCCAGTATTTGACACTTTTATACATCATACTATATAAAATAAAATGAACAATTTCAAAAATGAAAAAAAAAGAATTTGTATGAGCTCACTCAGTGGACATGGAAGAAAAGGCATTCAGAGTGACAGTAATAACTCATACAGCACTTCCTGTGTTCCCAGCACTGTTCTAGGCACCTCATATTTAATCACTCTATCCTCAAAACAAACCTGTGGGATGTGTATTATTCTTAGTCAACACTCCCATTTTACATAAAGCCATTGAGGCATAAAAAAGTTAACTAATCTTACCAAAATCACATACTTACAAGTAACAACAATAGGCATCAAACCCAAATACTTTGCTTTTAAACATCATCCGGACTTCCTCTTTAATAGATGGGAGTCATGTGTACAGAAGCAAAGAGGTCTAACACAATCACCACACTAGGAAACTGTAAATGTTGCCATAATATATGGTGTGAGGTGGGAAATCCGAAGGGTATGTCAGGAAATGAAAAATGGATGAGTAGTCAAAAGGCAGACCATGAAGGGCTTCACATACCAAATAAAGGCGTTTCTATCATTTCAAGTAAGCAAGTACAAACCACCGAAGGGTTTTCAACAATGGAATGGCATGTATTGATTTATATACGGTACAAAAATAACTTAGGTGGTGGTGAGCACAATGGACAGAGGGGAAATCAATAAAGGAAGCAGAGAATTCAGTTCAGAATCAAGTGTATCGGTCCAAGAGACTGATTTTGAGGGGCGCCTGGGTGGCTCAGTCGTTAAGCGTCTGCCTTCGGCTCAGGTCGTGATCCCAGGGTTCTGGGATCGAGCCCCACATTGGGCTCCCTGCTCCGCGGGGAAGCCTGCTTCTCCCTCTCCTACTCCCCCTGCTTGTGTTCCCTCTCTCACTATGTCTCTCACTGTCAAATAAATAAATCTTTAAAAAAAAAAAAAAAGAGACTGATTTTGAGGGCTGGACTTTCAGCGCTGTTGATATACATAAAAGAGAACAGACGCAAAGGAGATTGAAGAAAAAGAAGCCACAGAATTTGCAAAAGGATTCTACATAGGAAGAAATAGGATGGAAGAGGGTGAGATAAGGAAACCTCTGGGGTTGCTAACTTGGGGGGGGAATGGGGGAGGGATGCCATTAATCATGACTGGGAACACCTGAGGAAGCAGTTTTATAATTTAAAAAATGAGTTCACATTTGGCCAGGTGAGCCTGTGGGCACTCAGGCCCATTATGACTCAGAATCTCAGAAGACAGACATGTATTTGGGAGACTTCAATATACCGGCAGTATTTAAAGCCACTGAAACAAATGGGACTCACTCAAGAGCCCTATGAAGAAAAATAAAAGCAAAAAGAAAACAAAAGTTCAGTATTTTCCAAACTTCAGTTATTCAAGAACCACCTCCAGAATTTTTCCCATGTTAGTGTATCACCTGCACTATTATGTAATACTTTTCTTTGAACTGGCATATTTAAGTGTGATCTCTACTATAAAAAACCTAGTATTATTTGGCATAATAAATGGAAAATTACCATACAGATACATTTTAATGATGTGTTAATATACGTTCAGTAATTGTAACAAATGGACCACTCTGGTGGGGGATGTTGATAATGGGGGAGGCTGTGCATGTCGGCAAACTGGAGGCAGAAGGAAAATCTCTCTACTTTTCTCTCAATTTTGCTAGAAATCTGAAACTGCTTTAAAAAAATAAAGTCTTGGGGCTCAGTCATTAAGCGTCTGCCTTTGGCTCAGGTCATGGTCCCAGGGTCCTGGGATCGAGCCCCATGTTGGGCTCCTTGCTCAGCGGGAAGCCTGCTTCTCCTTCTGCCATTCCCCCTGCTTCTGTTCCCCCTCTCGCTGTGTCTCTCTCTGTCAAATAAAATCTTTAAAAATAAATAAATAAATATAAATAAAAAAATAAAGTCTTTAAAATAAATACAACTTTCAAGGTTTGTATTTAATCCAGTATTACTTAGGATACTTCAGCATGTGCTTCAGCTCCTGAGAGCTGCTCTTTCTTTGCGAAAATATTTTTTTTTTTGGCAATATTGGGAAGACAAACTTGCCACAATCTAAAATAATAACCCATTAAAAGTAATTTAAAAGGAGATAGAAATGAATTTTCAGTGTGATAGGTTATTACTTAATGCCCTTTGAGTCCCCTCATGTCATCTCATGTGCTGCCTTTGGCCCAAGATTTGGGGAAAATTCTTTATAGGAAAGTCAAAGGAAGTGGTCCAGACGTGTGTTCCGAGGTGAACTGTGGTAAAGGAGGAGAACAGAATCAGTCGACACAGAATTAACAGTGTGAAATTACACGGAAGAGTGTCAAATAGTATAGAAAGGTTAGTTTGGGGTTTTACACATGCACATTCAGGATGGTCCTGAAGAGTAGAGATTCTCAAAGGAAGAAGAGTCCCTAGTTCCTGAGTTAGAGCTAAAGGAATTGAGGGAAGCTTAAAGATCTCACAGTTGTTGCTGCCCAGCAGGTGACTAATTTGAGCCTGGACTTAGCATTCTCTCTCCTCCAACATTAAATCCTCTCTTCCCTGTCCCCCGCCCCAAGCCCACCATCCTCTTGCTGTGCTTAATGCTCTAGTAAAGGAATGCACCACGAGTGTGTGGGCTCAGGACCCTTACTGTCTGGGACTATTTACAACTGACCACATTCTCCCAATCACCAGTGTCTCCTGCAGTCAAAGGCTCCATGCTCAGGCCAGCTCACGGTCGTTAAGAAGCCAGAAGCCAAACAGGAAGAGATGTGGCAGTCAATGAAAACTCATGGGGTGGGAGGGGGGAGGGAGGGGGAAATCCCATACGCACGCACGCTTTAACTTACTATGACTCCAAATAGTTCTGCTTACATTCAGATAAAAAGTGAGTGCCTAAGATTATTATGCAGACTCTAAGAGTATTCATTTGCATTAAAAATGTTAGTTTCCTTTATTATTCCAAAGAACATTGATCATCTTCCATGCCATCAGTTTTGCACACCTGACTCCTTTTAATAAGGGGTCAAAAATGATTTTTATTCTAATATGTGATCAACAAAACATTTAGCAAAAAAAAAAAAACTTTAGCAAATGTAAAGGACTTCATTTGCATTTCTTTTCTTGCTAATCTCTGACATAATATTTTCCCACTTTTATTGCCAAATCCCTTAGACTGTGTCACCTACATTAAATGTCCTAAATACACAATTTCCTTTCAAATGTACTTATAAAACTAGTTTAGGAATAGACTTTGTTGAATCTGAGGGGAGTTTTAACTTTGTTTCAAAAGTTTTCATCCTAAATTGCCTTTAGTATTCTTAAGTCTTACTCCCACTGAAAACATACTCATGTTAATGATATAAAATAGATGATAAACAGATGTGAACAGAACTAGAATTTTGCAAAACAGTCCATCTTCCAAATGTCCAAACTCAATTTAAAACACAAATTTAGAAAACTATGACTTGAACATTGTGCATAATCAACAAGAAATAAGAATTTTAAGAATTTTTGTTCTACCAAACTACAATAAAAGTACCTAAGTACAGGGAACATTTGCACTAAAAATGGAATGCAATGCTCATTCCACCATAGAGCAGAATTTCTAAAAAGCTGTAGAACATCTACTGGCATTTTTGTAATCTAAAGTAAATTAAGACCAACAAGCACAAAGGTAGTGTATTTTTAAGTAATAAAAGAACTAGAATATGGGAAGCACCACTATTCTGAACAGCTCTGAGAGAAGAAAGAGGCAGAGATGTCAGTGGGGAGGAGGGGGCAGGCTTTCAGCTGGGACTTTGTCATCTGTGCACGTATTCCTACATGTATATCCCTGTCCTGTCTTCCCTGCTTTACTGCTGCCCCTTGTCACAGTCCATTACAGGTTCTGAAGGGGGCAGGAGTTATACAGTCTTTTTCCTAGACCGCAATCTCCTCAGGCACAGAGACCCTATCATCTTTAGGTCACCTGTGAATGCCCCAATACCTAGCATGGGTAAGATTCTCAATGTCTGTTGCATGATTACCATAGCTTTTTACTTGATGGGGGGAAAAAGAATTCTATTATTTCCAACATTAAAAGATTATCATGTTCTGATAAATCATTCTTAGGCTGCAGCTGAAAAAGGTCCTTGAACAGAGGACAGGACATTCACTGCTGCTTTTTTGTTTGGTTGGTTTTGTTGTTTTTTTGTTTTGTTTTGTTCTTTCCTCCCCTAAGTGGCTGCCTTAGTTGGGCTGCAGAAGCAGACTCAGAGGAAATCTGCACGCAGGAAATTATCTGGGGAGCATTAACTGTGGCAGCAGGATCGGGCAGGGGGAGAAGGGGCCTTGGCTGACCCCATACAGAACACTGGAGTGGGGAACTGTCCTTTACATGTGCCCAGGATTGAAGCAAAGCCCCCTTGCACCCCAGCCCGATCGCTGGATGTGGGTTCCTCAGGAAGAGAAGAGGAATGAAGAGATCTTGGTAGAAGCAGCTTCCTTCTAGAGAGGGACCCAGCTGCAAGCCACTAGCAGCCAAAAACTTTGCTGAGTAGAGGACTCTGAAGAGGATCGGAGGGAGGCCCCAAAGCACCCACCACAACAGCCAAGATCATCAAGTTCAGACACTCAGAAGCTCAGACCTCAGATTGTAGGAGAGGACCACATAGACCTGAGACCCCAGCAGTGATCTTTCTCATAGGCTAAATTTATAAAAAGGCACGGACAGGATCCAAGCCTATGTCATCAGGTCTCTACATGGCACCTGTCAATCTGTCACAATCTGTCACTTCACTTAAAATTACTGCAGACAGGGAAAATTGCCCTCCCATTAAACTATGGGAAATCACAATTGGTAACAATCTTTTAGTCCAAATTGTGAGACTTCTTATAACTTGCACAGCCTGAAGCTGATTGATCCACTCAGAATTAGGAAGCCTAGCAGGAATGATTAAAAAGCATCCATTCAGAAAGCATTCTCAGACTCATCACCATCTGGTCAGATCTGATTATGATACAGTCAAGGAAATTCCTGCTGGAGACACCAAGGGGAGAATTCTTCTGAGGCTGCCATTTAGCATTTTTAACAGCAGTGGGGAATAAGTGTGATGGATGACTGGTACCTTGTCCTGGGTCCCCCCCCCCAGTCTGATCCACTCTAGCTCCTCTCCTTCCATCACCTCCAGAGAGATAGGAAGGTACATGGTGGGTTTAAAGCCCCTCAATGATAAAAGGAGCAAAGATGCATACTTTAAAAAGGAGGAAAAAAATTTTTAAGTACTGGAATGCAGAGCAGGATGCTTGCTTCATTCCACACTGGTCAACAGCCTCCTCTCTTCAGCTAGGAATACCAACGCCATTTTTCAAACATCCCAGATGCTTCCCTGCATGCAAGACTTCCTAACCAATTTTTCAAATTAAGCACAACCCTGAAATTTGGCTGCTCGCTCAGTCTGCTTTGAAAGACTGTCAGCAGTTTTGATATCTGCCACATTTTATTCACTGTAGGTTCAGGATCCCCACAGAACAAAGCTACAAATAAAAGCTAAAGAGAATTAGGAAGGAGAAAGCCTGCTTTGGCAGGGTGCAAACTCCACTGAACTCACAACGGAGGGAGAAAAGACCTGCTGGGCTGAGACTCTTAGAGAAAAGGAGGATAACAAATCTCACCAAGAAATCCCAACCGCATCTCAGAAAAGCTTTCAAAACCCAACCTTCTGTACAGATAACAAGCAGAAGACATCAATTACATTTACGTTAGTAAGACTGAGCATTAAGAGCTGAGTAAATCAAAAAGCCTTTCTGGGCTTTTTCAACCTTCATAAGATTTTATCCAAGACATTTAGCAAACTACAAATAAGAGGATATGTGGAAATAGGCTAATCTGACAATTCTTAGGCATTCATTTGTAGTCATCAGTAGTACTCAGGTCATCTCCCCATGCAAAGTTCTGCAATGCAATCTTAGGACCAGCAGATGAGGAAATATTTGGGCATTTGTTCTTTCTTCCAAAACTTGGGGGCTGACTGAGAAACTTCCCAAGCGTACATTCAGCACTCTGGCTCCAAAACAGCTGTCAGCAAAGCTGGCAATGCTCAGAGCTTTTCAATCAAATCCTCTTTACCTGATCTGTAATTTCATTTAGCACATTTCCTTCATTATGTTATCATGTTGAGAGTTCCTACTCTACAGACCAAGCATATCTTGCCTGTGACAGCCATGATTTAAACCAGTGGTTCTCAACCAGGGGTGATTTCATCCCCATGGAACATTTGGCAAGGTCTGGAGATAACGCTGACTATCACAACTGGCGGGGAGGGGACTGGCTAATGGCATCTAGTGGGTAGAGGTCAGGAATGTTGCTAACCATCCTACGATGCACAGGACAGCTCCCCACCACCACACCACACAACAAATGATTAATAGTGTCAAGGTGGAGAAACTCTGACTTAGACATTGCTGACTGAGAATATAGAAGCATTGTGGAAGGAAGTGCTGGAAAACAGCTCAGTTTTGTGCAAAATACAAATAAGGGCAACAGAGCTCTTCTTCACTTGAAATCTACTAACCAGATCTATTTTAGGATCTTGTATTATATACAGTCTGCATATTCTGTAATGCAGAAATTTAAGGAATTAAAATGCCTGTGTTTCTACTTTCTCTAATCCCTGCCCACAGATCTTGCTCTTCACAAATGGGAACACCATTTCGTTGTCCCCAGCTGAGTACTGTTCACATTTGCTGCTTTGCCTTGTTTCATAGCTTTGTGCTACAAACAGAAGGGCAAAGATGACTTCACACTATCCAAAAGATGCACCTCTATGTCTACAGAAGAGGGACAACTGTTCTCTAATCTAAGACTGATAGACTTCCTAATGCACGGTATTCTCCCACCCCTTCTTACTTGGGGAGCTCCTTCATTAAGATTTCAGCATCTTTCATCTTAACCCATGTTATCTATTCTTAGATAGTTCCCCCTATCTTTCCACCTCCACAAATTTCTAACAGCAAACAGATGAATTAAATTTTGACCAAGAGCAGTGCTCTTTCTCAATAGCCGATCTTCTTCCACTATTATCTGCTGGTCAGATCACCATTTATACCTTCTTTCCCTCACTTCCTCTATGTAGTCAGTTGTCAGGTTCTCTATATTTTCACTTTGAAACACCTCTTCCACTCTCCCTTTCTCTCCATTTATAATATCACACACCATCTCTCAGACTCCCAGACCCTCTTATCCGATGTTCCTGCTGACCAGAGGCATTCCTTTTCCTTCCTAACACCATTCCAACTGCATTTTTATGTATTACTCATTTTCATTAAACCTCCCTCATTTTAACCTATTTGTGTTCTATTTATTGAAGACTTAAGGAGGTATGGCAATATAGTGCATTGGACAGCTTCCCCCAGAAATTTTCTATCTTGAACCTCAGAATAAGACCTATTTGGAAATAGGATCTTTGCAGATGTCGTTAGTTGAGGTCATACTATATTAGGGTGAGGCCTAAATCCAATGACTTTTGTCCTTTTAAGATGAGAGGGCACACAGAGACACGGGGAGAGGCAGTGTGAAAATGGGGCCAGAGATTAGAATCATGTACCTACAAGCCAAGGAACGCAAAATATTGACAGCAACCACCAGAAGTTAGGAGAGGGGTATGGAACAGTTTTCCCGTCAGAGCCTCCAGAAGGAACCAACCTTGCCAACATCTTGATCTTGGACTTTCAGCCTCCTGAACCATGAGAGAATAAATTTTTGTAGTTTCAAGACACCCAGGTTGTGGTAATTTGTTATGGCAGCCCTAGGAAACTACTACAGATGGCCATGAGAATATGCCTCACACTTCAACTACAGGTGACATAACTGTCCCAATATTCAGCTGCTTCATTCTGATACCCACAGTGGCATTTGCCCCAAGGCGACACTTCTCACAGGCTGCTCCAAACCAGTGACCTACAGCAGCGACGTGCAAAATAGACCAATTCCTGGGAGACACACTCCTTTTATAGGCAACTTTGTCTCAAACACTCTTCCACATCCTTGCCACATGTCCTTAGACTGACCAATCTGGGACGCTGCCACCCAACCTTCTCTCCTAATCTCCTTCTCTTACAGTCAGTCTTGTATGCTGGTCTCATGGCTCTCCAACGTTCCCCAGCGACCTTCCTTTTTTTTTTTTTTTTTTTGAGTTCTCCTAATAAAATCCATACACATTTAACTGTACCTTGGTGTCTACCCTCTGCAAAACTCAGAGTAACCCAGAAGGGAATTACAAAATCTGATTTCTATTTTAAATAGATTTCTTTACCTGGTTTGTGCAGAATGGATTCAAATGTGGTAAGACTTTAAGAAGAGCAAATAGGAAGCTCATACAGGGGCTAAAGAAGTCAGGCTTCTGGTTTGCAGTATCCTAGTGGTAGCAGTAGATGCAGTGGGGAGAGTCTAGATACACTTTGGCAGCAGAACTTAATGGAACTTGGTGACAGATTTAAGTGAGCATTTAGGAAAATTGGCAACAAGGTTGACTCCTTAATTTCTAGCAAGAGCAAATGCAAGGACGGTGAAATTCACGGAGACGGGAAAGACGGGAAATCCAAAACTAAAAGATTCCAAGTTCATGGGGCGCCTGGATGGCTCAGTCGTTAAGCGTCTGCCTTCGGCTCAGGTCATGATCCCAGGGTCCTGGGATTGAGCCCCACATCGGGCTCCTTGCTCCTCGGGGAACCTGCTTCTCCCTCTCCCTCTGCCTGCCGCTCCCCCTGCCTGTGCGTGCGTGCGCACGCATGCGCTTTCTCTGTCAATAAATAAAATCTTTAAAAAATATATACGCAATGAATCATGTAACACTACATCAAAAACTAGTGATGTATGGTGATTAACATAATAAATTTTAAAAAATAATAAAATTAAAAAATAAAAGATTACAAGTTCAGGTATGTTAAGATCAAAATTATTTGGAATTATCTAAACAAAGATGTCTCCGACAGAAGCTAAGACTTCTCCATGAATTTGGAAAATACCAGAATATAGTGCTGAAAGCGGAGGAAGTAGTTAGAATCACCTACAGAAAAAATGCTGAATGAGCAGTAAAAGGGTAGTCAGGAAGCCTTCCAAAATTTTAAAGTCAAGAACAGAAGGCAAAACAATGCTTAGAAGGAATGATTAGAGAGGTAGGGAGAAAAGTGTGAACATGGTGTCCATAAGCTAACAGGAAAGAACATTTGGAGGATGCATGGATGGTCAACTGGCCAAATGCTGCTGGGAGTACAAGGAAGAGGATTTCAAATTGTCAGCTGGGTTTGGAGACAGAGTTTTGGGTGATCTGCCATATTGGGAGAGTGGTGAGAATGGAAGCAAATCAGGAGTTGTCTGAGGACAGAATGAGACATCAGGCTAAGCCGACACAAGGCTAGGAAACCTTTTTTCCCCAAACACATAGCACTGATAGAAAAAGCATTTTTTTTAATAATAAAAAGATACAGTCAAGGAGATTTCCACTTCATTTGGTATTTTTGAATGCACACTTTCCCAACACTACCTTAATAGCTTTTTTAAAAAACTAATTTTAACTAGGACAAAAAACAAGATACATTTTTGTGTAGACCAGAAGGTCAACAGAAACCTACAATAATAATGGGGGCAAAACATTCATTGGCTCAGGAATCAAAAGAAACAAAGGCAGAGCAGAGGCATCAGCACTGAGGGATACTTACTACAAGAAGGCAAGGCAAGTATTTAGTTGGCAATCACTGGAATGATCATATCCACTTCCGAAATACTGAAATATTCCTGTACTACTTAGTAAATAGCCTCTATTCCAACCCCTCCCAACAGGGTGCGGTTTTAAGCACCAAATTAATTATAAGAATAAAGCTACTTGTACAAATTCTTAAATCATCATTATCTCACCTCTTGCACTTCTTTCTCATTTTACTATTTTTTTTTTAAAGATTTTATTTATTTATTTGACAGAGAGAGACACAGTGAGAGAGGGAACACAAGCAGGAGGAGTGGGAGAGGGAGAAGCAGGCTTCCCTGCTGAGCAGGGAGCCCGATGTGGGGCTCGATCCCAGGACCCTGGGATCATGACCTGAGCCGAAGGCAGACGCTTAACAACTGAGCCACCCAGGCGCCCCCATTTTACTACTTTCTTTAGTGCTTCCTGGTGTAACCGAACTCTGTTTTCCTTCCAAAAAAAAAAAAAAATCACTCGCACAGCCTCTCCAACTTCATTAGAAATGACATTATTCATCATGTTTAGGTCACTGGGGATCCTCACCCATAATCTCAGTCTCTACTGCCACCTCACTCGGAAACTGATGGCCCTCCCTTAAGAAAAAGTGATCATTACAGATTCTTATACATCAGAAATAAAAACTACCAATCTATTTTACCCTAAAGAAGTAATATTCAGATATAAAGTCAATGAAAGCTTTACAAGACTGATAATTCAAATTACTCTCTAAAGATAAGGGACTAAAAATAAAATATAACAAAGTGTGTGGAACATTACTCTGAATTTTTTACTGAATAAAATTATCTCAAGAAAAAAATGTGTTTTTCACCTATATGAGATCTATAAGCACATGCCTCCAAGTCATAATTAATATAGAAGTCTATGTGGTCAGAGACTAGGACTCCAGGACACATTAAATGATTCTGGGGGTGCTCTCCCCAAAAAAACCTGAGACCTTGGGAGGTTTGGGGAATCCATACAAAGGCACTGGTAACCTGACCCACAAAAAGAACACTGGGTATTTTTGTTTGCAGTAGTGGAGTATTTATAAATACACTACATATTGCAGAAATACTCCAGCTACCTGGAGAAAGAGCATGCATACCAAAGAGGAGGAAAATAAAACAGAATGCATTTCTATATAAATAACTCTGCCTTAATAGCAATACCAAGGGCCAGGTAGCTTTCCAGCTAGGGTTTAAGATATCAGTGGAGGCTATCTACACCCGGCAGAAAAATAAATCTTCAGAATATTCAAAAGGTACATGTCCTGTTTTAAGAATACATAGTGGGAGAGAAAAATTTTCCCCTGGACCTTCAGGTGCAGTTGGGCTGCCAGCAAGTCAGAGTAACGAGAGGCCTAACCCCACACATGTTCTGCTCTCTGTTCACTGGGCAGGCATTTGTCAGGGTGTAAATTATTTATAGTGCTCTCTAAATGCTCTGAAAAGTTACTGCATTTTCTTAACAATAAAAGAAAAAAAAAAGAAATCCTGAAACAAATATTACATGAACTAGGGGCTTAGTAAAAGTATATATATTCTAAGCAGTAAAGGTCGCCTTGATTGGGAAACACACGTGAGTGTGGGAGTGCAGGTTTGCCAACTTCAAATGAAACATCTGATTCTAATTAGTCTCTTGTCACTTTAGACTAAGGACGGTGAATAACGATGTTTAAATGTAAGCGTTGAATATAGACAACGGCTTAAGGCCTCATCATTTTAACATATCTTCACTGAGTGAGAACAGTCACCCAAAAAATGCATAATTAAATAATTACTTTGCTATGATTGACTCCATCTTTTTAAGACTCCCGAGAATATTAAAAACTTTAAAAGAGCAAAAACGCAGCAATTTTAACTCTTTACTGAAACTCGGTTGTAAGAGAACAGTAGAGAGACATACGTTCTGTTTTAGAGGTGGAAGAAAGGGAGAAAAAGAAACCAATTAACTGTATTAAACAGCGTATCAATGGTCAGAATGTGACACATGTCAGAATGTCACTTCCACAGCAAGTGACAAAATACTTGACCATTGCAAACTTAAGTGATAGAGTTATCCCACTTCTTTACGTAACAAAAAGTCTGAAGTAGCAATTCTAGGATTGGTTCAATAGCACAAATATGTCAGATCACTGGGTCCGAGAGACACTTGCTTACCCTTCTCCTCACAGCCTTCAATGTGCTGACTGCCCGCTCTAAGCAGTACATCCCACGGAAAGTCGAGGGGTGAATGGGTGGGCTCCCTAAAGGAGCACGAGACGGGGAATGTGCTTCAGTTGATGGCGCCCAAAACAAGAGAGACACAAAACACCCCCGCTTACCCGACTCGCTCCCTCAGGGAGAAAAAGCAGGCTCCTTAAATCCTCCCCCAACAGATTTTCCCCGTGACTTCTCATTGGTTAGAAGTAAACCACATATGGGGCACCTGGGTGGCTCAGATGGTTAAGCATCTGCCTTCAGCTCAGGTCATGATCCCAGGGTCCTAGGATGGAGCCCCACATGGGGCTCCTGGCTCAGCAGGGAGCCTGCTTCTCCCTCTCCCTCTGCCTCTCCCCTGCTCATGCTCTCTCTCTGTATCTCTGTGTCTCAAATGAATAAATAAAATCTTTAAAAAAAAAAAAGTAAACCACATGCTCATACTTAGGCCAATCAACGGCTAAGGGATCCGGATTGCCACATTGGATTAGACAAACCAGCTTCACCTGGGGCTGGTTTAGTTGCAACCTGAATAGAATCAGGGTATTGTTCACAAAGAAGGCAGGATGTTGGTAGGCAAGACCCTGCTTTTTATACGAGAGTTCAAAACATTTGGCTCAACGGGACGTTTCAAGAAAAGTGATTTCTCTTTTTTCCCAAACTGATGCAAAGTTTCAACTTTACAATCCAGCTCCCCGCTGACCTCCATGCTGACATAATAAAGCACTAGGAGACAGACGCTTGTGTACTTCCGAGGTGTTTAGATCCCCAGTCACCTGAGACTCCATAGCTTCAAGTCAGCCCGCTGAACTCCCCCACGTGGGAGTAAGCAATTACTGCAGACTTTAGAACACAGAAGTAGAGTGGAAAATACAGCTAACCAGAACAAATGCATATTACTACTTCTACTTCTACTTCTACTTCTAACCAGAACACATGCATATTACTACTAGTACTTCTTCCAGCTTAAGTGCAACCCGTTGCTATAATCTGATCAAGGGGCCTCAAAGGTGAGGCTAGCTGCGGCAAAGAATTTCCGTGCTCACAAGTTAAACGCCGATTGTTTCCCCAAATGGAATGGCCAGTCTAGATTATATCAAAGAACTAATAAACGTCATTCCCTAGAACTTGAAACTGAGCCAGAAATAACTCAGCTTGAGACTTAAACAATTTACCCTTTGTTGCTGATTTTTTTTATTTCACCTTGACTTGAATGGTCCGCTGCAAACCCTATTATGAGAATACAGTGGTATTATAGCCAGTCGCTCCTGCAGTTGTAAATCTTGACATTCTAAGCACAATTCTGATCTTTCTGTGCAGTGAACTAATTCATTCACACATTGACCTAGGGCCAAACATTTCAGGTGCCTAAAATAAGAGATAAATGAAAAAGTTCTTCACAGCCTATTAAGGACACAGATGTGAACAATTACAAGGTGATGTGCAGGAAAGAAACAATCTGGAAAAGAGGGAGCGTAACCCCAATGCTATGTACTCAAGATAGGCTTTGGAGGCAGACAGAGGGTGGTTCATATCCAGGCTGGGCCACTTAAATGCTGTATGACAGTGCGTGCATTGCTTTCTCTTTCTAAAACTCAGGAAAATGTGATACTACTACATATCAGGGAGGTTTTACGAGTGAAATGCGATGACAAATGTGAAGTAGCTGGAACAATGCCCCACACCTTTGTCCTTTTTCCTTTTGCTCCACTCCCTTCCCCCCCTCCTCCCCAGGAAAGAGAGTAGGTCAGACTCTTCTGGAGTGTAGTAAGCTCCAGGTTTAGGCACAGTGGACCAGGGTTCAACTGCCCTACTTAAAATTTTTTCAAGCAAATTTAAATTGAATTGAAGAGGGAAGAGTTGGGAGCTATTTCTGCCTTGCCTATTACTTCTTGTGAACTCTATCACTTCTTTCCTATGCACCAAATTCGAACAGGCATCACCCAGGCTGGGGCCCTATTTACCTCAAGCCACACTACACTAATCAGGAATTAAAAATGTCTCTTTCTCCGAACCATGAGAGACGATGGACTCTGAAAAACAAACTGAGGGTTCTAGAGGGGAGGGGGGTGGGGGATGGGTTAACCTGGTGATGGGTATTAAGGAGGGCACGTTCTGCATGGAGCACTGGGTGTTATACACACACAAGGAATCATGGAACACTACATCAAAAACTAATGATGTAATGTATGGTGATTAACATAACAATAAAAAAATTTTTTAAAAATGTCTCTTTCCTCACTTTCTCAGGTCCCATGCTCTTGTGAAGAACATGCAATCTGGCACTCATTCTCAACACGGGGTGGAAATTATTCTCAGGTTATTTGGATTTTCTTTCAATAAACTACTTGGTCGTATAAATTACATAAAATAAAATGTACTCCTTTAAAGTGCACAGAACAATGAAAATGGTTATTATATATGTAACTACCATATTCATCAAACCACAGACTATGGACCCCCCCCAAAAAATTCCCTCATGCCCCTACCAGCTGTTGAAGTGCTCACCCCAAGCAAACATTGACGTGACTTCTAGCTCTATAGATAAAAGGAAATCATACAGTAGGGATGGCTGTATGCCTGACTTCTTTAATTTAGCATAATGTTTTTGTGAATCGTTTGTTATCTATTATCAATATTTCACTTATTTTCATTGCTGAGTAGTTTTGCATTATATGGATATATGACACGTTACCAATTTACATGATGAGGGACATGTGGTTGGTTTTCCACTTTTGGAGTTTATGAATAAAGCTGCTCTTGACATTCTTAGGTACAAATTATTATATGGACATACATTTTAATTTTCCTTTCATCAATACCTAAGAGTGAAATTTCTGGGTCATATGATGAATGTGTGTTTACATTTTTAAAAACTGCTGAAATGGCTTTCTAAAGCTGGACCACTTTACAGCCCTACCAACAATACATGAAAGTTCCAATTGCTTCACTTCCTGACCAACACTTAATATTATAATATTTTTTATTTCAGCCATTCTACCTGGTGTCTTTCAGTATCTCATTATGATTTTAATTTGCATTTCCATAATAATTAAAGATGTTGAGCATCCCTTCATGTACACATTGACCATTCGTATCTTCTTTTGCTAAGTATCCATTCAAACTCTTTGCTTATTTTATATAAGTTGAAGAATCACCTTGTTAATTTCTGCCTGAAAGCCTGCCGGAATTTCCACTGAAATTGCATTAACTCTATAGATCAATGTGGGGAAAGCTGCCATCTTAGCGAGTTTTTTGATCAAAGAATATGGTGTATTTCTCCATTTATTTGGGTCTTTAATTTCTCCCAGCAACGTGTGGTAGGTTTGTATATAAAACTTGCATATCTGCTACTGAATTTATTCTTAATTGGGATTATACATGGTTTTCTAAATTTTATTTTCCAAGTGTTTATTGTTAGTATGTATATAATGCAACTGGATTTTGTATGATTGTGGTAGGTTGAAAAATATTCCCCCCAAATCTGTGTCTCCTCAGAACTTCAGAATGTGACCTCATTTGGATATAGGATCTTTGAAGATATGATCCAGTAAGGATCTGAAGATAGAATCATCCTGGATTTAGGTGGGTAAATACAATGACTGGTACCCTTATAAGAAGAGGAAAGGACCCAGAGAGAGACACACAGAGAAGCCCATATAAAGATGGAGGCAGAGGCTTGAGTTATGCCTGGGGCCACCAGACACTGGAAAACACTGGAAGAGGCAAGGAAAGATTCTTTGCTGAAGCCATCAGCGCAGGTTATTCTATATACAGTTTTCTAGCCATTTATGTGGGCAAGTCTTATATGGCTCCTTGTACATTTTGCATCTCGTTTATTTTGACACATGGGCTGGTTATCAATTTATTGCTTCTTAGCTCAAATCTACAATTTTTTGTCCTGCATTTTTAGAGTAAAGCAAATACCCCTCCTTTGTTAGCTGATACAATGTTAGGCTTTGTCAGTGGAGAGGGTTAGAGGGAGACACTGGAAGAAATAGCACAGAAAGGGGCTTCCTTTCCCAATTCTGGGGTGATTTTTTCCCCTTCCTCTGGGATGGTGAGCTGGGGGCATGCAAGAGTCCCAGGGGTTTTCACTCTCCAAGCAGTTTCTGTGACCTTCCAGGGGGCAACCTTCTGCAGACCACCTTCATCCCTCAATGCCAAAGAGAACTTCTCCACCATCTAGCAATCCACAGCCACACCCTGTCCCATGAGGTTGGAATCTATTGTTGTAGGAGGGGATATCTTCCAAATTCTTTGTTCCTTCCTTGGCTATGCTCCCTTAGTCCTGTAGGAGCAACTTCCATATTCCTTAGGGTCCTTTTCTACTCATTTTAGCCATTAACCACTTTTACAAATTAATGTGTTTTTGTATTAAATATTCCTGCTCAATGGAGTGACATCTGTAAAGTGCTGAAGGAAAAAAAATACTATCAACACAAAATTGTATATGCAATAATATAGCTTACAAAATGAAGGAGAAATACTTTTCAAATAAACAAAAACAGTTGGTTACTAGCAGACCTGCATTATAAGAAAGATTAAAAAAAATCTTCACATAAAAATAATAATACCAGAAAGAAACTTTGATCTACACAAGGAAATAAAAACCACTAAAAATGGCATAAACAAAGTAATAAAAAGTCAAGTTTCAAATGTCTTCAAAGTCTATTGACTGTCTAAAGCAAAAAATGGGAACAGTGTTCCATGGGATCATAACTTAGGTAAAAGTACAATGTGTAGCAAAACTGGCATGAAAGATGGGAGGGGAGATTGGGGACACATTGTTGAAAGATTCCTACACACATGAAGTGGTATAATATTATTTGAAGGTAGACCGTAATTAATTTAAAAAAACAATCTCTATGACAAACTTCATAGCAAGAGAAATGAAAACTTTTGTTCACACTAAAAATTGCACACAAATCATCAAAATATAGGAGCAACCTAAATGTCCCTCACCTGCAGAATGGATAAACAAACCAACACGTCCATACCACAGGATACTACTCAACAATAAAGACAAACAAAATCCTGATACATGCAACAAAATGGATGAATCTCAAATGCACTATGCTAAATGAAGATGCAAGTCTCAAAAGATTATATACTGTGATACCATTTCCATAACATTCTAGAAAAGGCAAAATTATGGGAACAGAAAGCAATGGTTGCTGGGCTAGGGATGAGAAGAGGGACTGACTACGATGGGGGTTGCATGTTTTTTTTTAAGATGATAAAACTGTTCTATGTATAGATTGTGGAGTGGTTACATGCCTGAATGGATTTATCAAAACTCATAGACTGAATGCTAAGAGTAATTTATCTTACTGCATATAAATTATATCTTAATTTAAAATAAAATGAAAAAATAATTGTCATTTTCCCCAAATTACTGGTATCATATCTATCTCCTGACTGGAACTTGACTGTATACCAGAAAGTTTATTTTAATGCATTTTATTAAGACTATGTTTTATAAAGCAGAAGTTCAATTATACCTGTTTAAAATATATTAAGATTAAATTGCTCTGGCCATTGTTTAGGACAGAACATGTTAGGCTTCTACTGCCTATTTGTTTGGTAGAGAGTCCCAAGGCACCCCCTGGAGAAAAACCTGGCTGGCATAATTTCATCTCAGCCAACATCCCCCAAATGGTGTGTGGCCTTCTCTTGAGGAATGCACCCTAGGCAAGCATGTCACTTTTTGCAATAAGAGCTCTACCTTGCCCCCAGTATGGCTGAGTGCTAGAGCACCTGTCCATGCACAGAGGCAGCAGGGCCAAAGAACATCAGGCCACTTCCTGTCTGGGCCATAATGTCAAATTCACTGCAGCCCAAAACCTAGCAAAAGACTTCAGTGGCAAACAATATTTATGGAGGGTTGCTGAAAGCATGTGCCATCTATTCTCTCTTCTAGATTCTTTAAAATTCATCCCTGAGTTAAATTAGACCATTCGAGAGAGCAGCCTACTTGCACAACATCGTGGTGTCCTCTACAAATTGATGCGATTGAATTGCCATTAAAGACCTAGATTGAGGAAGGTTATAAGAAAGAGCTCAATGAAACTCATTGCTTTTATCAAAGACATTGTTCACTTTGGTTCACGGTGTCTCTTTTCTCAGTATAATACATGGTTGTATCTCTCTTGGTCAGCATTTATGACCCAGAAAGTAAGACTGGCCCTACTGCCATATTTTTTCACTCACTGCTAGAAATCTTAAAGATGAGTCTACCTCAGTATTGGTAATATCACATGCAGGATTTAAGAGGATACGTTTCATGAACTAACCTACCTGTAATCACTTTACTTTCCTCCTTTTATTTTTACTAGGACTCGTTTTTCTTACTCTTGTTAATTCAATTCATCTTGCTATTTTATATTATTGCTACCTAGCAAAAGATGAAAGGTTAAGTAAATTCAAAATTGCATACCTGTCTAGGGACTAGTGATTGGTTTCCCTGTGGGCTAAATAAAGCAAGTGTGCTCCTTGGGCTCTGGCCCCAACAAAATTCAATCCGCAGCATACAGAAAAGAATGATACAGACAGCCACTTTAGGCCACACTTTTACTCTCACTACAATTTTGGCCAAAATCGTAGGTCTCAAAAGGTAAAAAGAAAGATTACCTTTAATGACACTTTCTTTTTATGATGGTTCAGATTATTGGTTCTTATTTTGGTTTACCTGCAATGGAAGATACACCACAATTTTTAATCTAAAAAAATTACTTGATGTTACTGTCACTGTAATAAAATCCAAAGGAACTAAAAGACTAAGAGAAAAATGGAACTTGGAAAATAGAGCACAACATTTGATTGACCTGCCTACTACATACAAGAATATACAACATATGAACTAATACCATTACATTTCTTTCCTCCCGATGGCCAGTAACAAATGTCATACTATTCACTTCTTATCATATGTTATAAATTAAAGAAATTCAAATGCAGTTTTGTAACATGGTCTAATGTACTTCTCAGCCAAAAATTTGCTGTTTCCAGATGGGGATGATAATAGAAAGAAGACTTAAGTATTTACAATTTTATTTTGAAAACCTGGATTCTAATCCTGACTCTTCTAGGTTACCCTGAGTAGGTCATAATTCTTAGGGCCTCATAAGAGTAAAACAGCAAATGATAGTGACCCTGAATATAAATAAGGGCCCCTTACCTATTAACATCCATAAATCAATGATTAATTATTGAGCACCTGCCCTGCTTCTAGTAGGCCCTGAGACCATAATAAACACATGTCCTATCTTCATGGATCTATTGGTGTATCATCTACCTGGCTAGTCATATGTCTGTTTATGAGTTGTCTAAATTTCTAGAAAACAATTTGTTGGATCTCAAATTTTAAAGGGTACTATAGGGGCACCTGGGTGGCTCAGCCATTAAGGATCTGCCTTCGGCTCAGGTCATGATCCCAGGGTCCTGGGATCGAGTCCCATATCGGGCTCCCTGCTCAGTGGGGAGTCTGCTTCTCCCTCTCCACTCCCCCTGCTTGTGTTCCTGCTCTCACTATCTCTCTCTCTGTCAAATAAATAAAATCTTTAATAAATAAATAAATAAATAAATGGCACTATAGATAAATCTCAAAATTCCAGTTATGGCATTATTGAAACACAATATCTAATATAATCTGTTAGTGTAACAAATACCAAAAATTGTACACTAACCCCCAATTGTATTTACTTCAATGATTCATGCTGTCCAGAGCTTTCCAACTCCAAAACTCTCCCTTTCCTCTCTCAACATGCTTCCTGTCAGTTTCTGTCTCTGTCTCCCTTTCTTCAGGAAATAAGGATAGATTCTCCATGTTTAGATTAACACTTCTTTCCACTTGTGAGTGATCTGCACCTTAAAGAGGATGCAATAAAAAAAAACTAATACTATCTTTCAATCCATGTATACTTGATCGTCTATTCAAGAACATAGCACATGTGAAGATTTCCCAAAGTGTGCTTTTGAGAAAAACAAGTATGTCTGTGTATGTGTCTGTGTGTGTCTGTGTGTGTAAAACAAAGAAAATCCAGGTGTAGATGTTGTTACAAAACAAGTTGGACTGTTATAGAAATTTTATTTTATGTTTATTTGTTTATTTATTTTTTTAGAGAGCACGAGCGGGGTGGGGAGGGGCAGAGGGTGAGAGAGAATCCTAAGCAGGCTCCATGCCAAGCTGAGCCTCATGCGGGGCTCCATCTCACAACCCTGAGATCACGACCTGAGCCAAAATCAAGAGTCAGACGCTTAACTGCCTGAGCCACCCAAGTGCCCCTCAGTTGGCCTGTTATAAGAGAAAAAAAATAAGAAAGTCTGTTTGAAAACAAATATAGTTAAAAGAAACGGATTCATATACTATTAAGATTGCAATGGAAAGAGAACGGAACAAGAATTTCATCTTCCTCTCATCTTCTTGGAGCTTGAAAAGATGAACAGGAAGCAAGAATTTGTCCAGAAATGGAACTATGTTTTCAAAATCTTAGTAAGCCCAAATAGGATAAAGTCCAACATCTGCAATTTGAAAAATGATTTTTATCATTTTAGTAAAGTCTATTTGAGCACATGAGCCGATACCTTTTTTAGGCTTCCTGCAATACATAACCTTATCCTGTCCTCTAAGGCTTTCATTTTCCCCAGAATGACCTGACAGCCAGCTGAAAGGGACAAGATGGGCTGCCTGACTGATTATACCCTGGGAATGTTTATGTAACTTCTTGATGACAGCAAAATACTGAAAAGAGGATACAGGAGATAAAGTAATGGAAGCTGGCCTAACTTAAGCCTCATGTAATCCCTAGCATCTCCTAAATCACAAGGTAAGATTAGTCAGTGATCAAAATTCTTTAACAGTTGGCAGCTATCTGAAAGCCTGCATCTTCCCTTTGAGTGGACTGGCAAATTTAGAGAATTCATGACCTGACTTATCAAAGATATTACTTTCAAGTCCTTGGCCAATTTAATAAACATTACAGACAACTATTATTATGTGGGTTTTTTTTTTTAACTTTTATTCTTTTTTAGCTGAGTTACATCCCAGCCGGGTTCAACTGGTGAACGGTTGAATGCCACACCAAATCACAGTTGCATCTGATCAGGCCAAAGCTCAAGAACTGGTTTTCCTCTTTATTTCTGACTTTTGAATGACTTCCATTCCGAATGTGAAAAGGAGACGTTTTCCTTTCCTATATGTATGGCAAAAATAAGACATTCTCTGACCTCTTAAAAATTGTCTCAATTTTTACCTTTTAAGAAATAAGAAATCCTTCATCTTTTTTCTGTAGTCCAAGAAATAATGTTACATAAAGCCCTGTGTGATACAATGCAATTTCCAAGAAACTTCATATGAACAAGGATGATTCACAATGATAATCAGAAAACATAAAACACTGGGTATTATGCAAATGTGTCATTATAATATGCTTCTTTAATGTAACTTTGGTCACCATTAGGATGCCTGCATTATAACATTTATTTAACAGCTTTTATATAGCCTGATTCTCTCATTGCAATGTAATGTGGTTATGCTAGTCTTAAGTCAAAAGTGCATTCTGCTGTGATGAATCTACCTGGGCTTCTCTCTCCAGGACCAAATAGTTTTATTTATTAGATTTCTTCCTAGGTGAAAGATACAGTGAGGGGGAACATTACTCTCTGTTAAATTTAAGGAGCATGTAATATAACATACCAAATCTACAGTGGATAAAAGCATAGAAAAATTCTCTCCATTTCTTTTTCTAACATGTCCATGACTTAGCAAAAATACTACGCTCCAGGCACAATGAAATGCACATGCTTAGGAGCACTACTAACATTTAAATATGTTATAACAATTTAGGCACAAAAAGCCACCACAGCAAAACTGATATTTTCTCCCCATGATCCTGTAATATTGGACTCTCAATGTCAACCTTCAAAAAATACAGGTACAGGAGTTATAGGTTTACCCAGAAGTCAACAATATAACTAAAAAAGAAAATCATGACCCACAGTTGGCTCCAGGGAGTGAGAATTAAATAGAAAAATCCTGTTTGTATTTTGAATTTTGCTCAGCATGGTCTGTTTTCATGCAGCAGGTAAGGGATGAAAAAACAGTAAAAATCCAATTTGAGCCTCACAGTTACAAATGTTAAACGTTTTTTTAAAGCTAACAATATTTTATTCAATTAAAGCAAAATCCTAATAATAATACTCAAAACATCCATTGTTATAGTTTAATTTCAGACCTAGAAAAAATTAAACTGTAACAATATTGGCAATACAGTAAATGTTAATGATGAGGATGATTGCTTATCAGGGTGCCAACAACCCGAGTGTTGCAAATTAAGGCATTTATTATACATATTAGACTTTACCCAATGGTGGGAGTGTAAGTCCAGTATAAGACAAAGTCTAAGTCCAGAAGGCAAGGGTTGGAGGATCAGCCCCACTGGACAGGAAGGGGATCTGATGAAGAAGTCTATGGATGACTGTTGACTCTGCATTTGTTGGTGAACCCAAAGTCGCTATAGGTCAGCAGGGCCCATAGTGAGGAAGAAAAACTGGGTATAAAAAGGAAAAGGACAAGGCAGACTGAAATCTGCAAAGATGAAGCTAAATCGATGAAACCACTGGAATGTGTGTCTGTCTCTCAACACTTATAACCTCCATCACACTGGTGACCTACGGAAGCCAGGACCTGTCATTGCAGAGCTATACGCGTGCCTGGCCTGAGATTCAGAGAAGCTAAAAGGGTGATCTGGACAAGCTGCAAGCACAGATGACACTCTACTCCATCCAACAAGATGAGCCAGCAGACCAGCATCAAACTCCCTATTTGCTCTTTTGCAGTAGAGATGAACCACTATGAGTACATCCTATGTTAGATAATAAAGGAATAGAAGAGGAGAAAATGGAAAGGAACTGATTTATATATATATACACATACACACACATATATACATATATACATACACACACACATACATGTGTATATATATATATATATATATATATATATTAAATAAATTGGGTGGCACAGTGGGTTAAGTGTCGGCTCTTGGTTTCGGCTCAGGTCGTGATCTCAGGGTCGTGATATCAAGCCCCGCATCAGGCTCTGCGTTCAGCATGGAGTCTGCTTGAGATTTTCTCTCTTCTTCTCCCTCTGCCCCTCCCCCACCCGTGCTCACTCCCTCTCTCTCTCTAAAACAAATAGATCTTTAAATATATACATTACAGGAGAGGGGAAAGATGGCAGAGTAGGGGACCCTATTTCAACTGGTCCCCGGAATTGAGCTGGATATCTACCAGACCACTCTGAGCACCCACGAAACCAGCCTGAGATGTAAGAAGATCTGGATCTCTACAAACAGAATATCGCAGGCCGTTGGTTTTGAGGTACGAAGCGGAGAGCCAGGATTCTGCGGGCAGATATTGGAGGATAAACGGCGGCGGGAGGGAGCCTGGCCGTGGGGATCCTACACCGCCGATGAGCGACAGCCTCGCGTGCTGGGGACAGGGCACAGACTCGCAGACCGGTAGCGTCGGGAAAGGACTTTAGGGCAGCCCCCGGGGTGGAAAACCAGACCGGCGGGGTCGCGGGCACGCGAACTGCAGCCCCCCCGCCCCCCAGACAAAAACTGGAGCCACGGTCGCGTGCACGGGAACTGCAGCCTCCGAGACGGAAATCCGGTGCGCCGTCGCGCCAGTGAACTGCAACCCCTGGGGGTGGAAACCCCAAGCGGCAGAGTCGTGGGAACGCAAATTGGGAGTGGCTGGCGGTTTTAGAAGCACAAAGGGCAGAGACGAGCCCCGACCTGGAGGCAGGACTGGGAGCGCTGCAGAGGGGCGCACAACCCAGGCCGCTGCAGTTTATAGCAGCACGGACAGAAATGGAGACGGTGTGGCCTGGAGAGCTCACTGAAGAACAGACTGCGGTCTCTCTGCTCTGAGGCAGAGGGTTGGAAACGGTCTCTTCTGCTCTGACTCGCGGAAGAGATGTGGAAAGGCGCCAGAGAACAAAAGCCCCAAAGACTGATCCCCCTGAGCCCATCCCCCACCACAGGGGCACAGGGCAACTCCACCCAAACAGGGTTGCCTGAGTAACAGCGCAGCAG
>NC_138380.1:66728916-66746967 GCF_054177405.1 Leptonychotes weddellii | reverse complement strand
GGTTAGCCCGGTGATGGGTATTAAGGAGGGCACGTACTGCATGGAGCACTGGGTGTTATACGAAAACAATGGATCGTGGATCACCACATCAAAAACTAATGATGTATTGTATGGTGACTAACATAATATAATAAAATTAAAAACCACAAAAATATATATATATATATACATTACAATTGCTAACATAAATGCAAACAAATTCATATCAAAATAGGTAAGAAATCAGCATAATTATCACAGTTCTTATTTCGAATTTCTCATAGTTGTAGCTGGTGTGTGTACCTTCCTTCTTCCACTACCCATCACACATTCCCTTTGCCTCAGAAACAATTCAGCTACTCAAGTTTCCTCACCTGGTGCGGTGACTCAAACCTTCATTCTTGTAGTGTTTGGGCCATCCGTATTAGATTATCGTGTTTCTTTTTTTCATTAACTCTTATCACAGGTCATGGAAGTTTCTAAGAGGCACCCCAAGGATATCTGCATTCCAGATATACTCTTCCCAACACCACACAACATAGTAGCAACACGGTTATGCTCTTAATAATCGAGATAAACAACCTAGCCACCATAGCACCTCCTTCCGTGCCTGCTGATTCACTAGCATGAGAAACCCAAAGTGGCCAGTCTCAAATTCCAAATTAAGGGAACCAGTACTGTGTCCCTGGTAGAAGCATTACTCCCTTGGGAACTCAGACTTCTAAGTCGGCAGAGCCTAAAATCACTGGGACAGGGAGCCAACTCCCATTTTCACTCCTTGATTCCAGGACCCATGCATCCTGGATTTGGGGGGAACGGGACCATGTAATGGACACTGATATAAAGCTTATACCACCACTGGGGCACCTGGGTGGCACAGTCGGTTAAGCGTCCAACTCTCCGTTTTGGCTCAGGTTGTGATCTCAAGGCTCAGCTGGACGTGGGGCTCAATCTCAGCATGGAGTCTGCTTAAGACTTTGCTTCCCTCTCCTTTTGCCCCTCCGCCCCATGCTTTCTCTCTTTCTCTCTCTCAAATAAATAAACCTTTAAAGCATATACCCCCTCATCCTGAAGAATACTGTCTCAACCCTGCAGTGTGTTGTCATTTAGCTGGTGCTATAATAATGTCTTCAAAAGATCATTTCACCACTCTATCTGGTCTTTACTAGCTAGAGGGTTTAAAAAAAAAAAAAAAAAAAGCATTTTCCGGGTAAAAACTACATACCAAGTTAAGAGGGTATGTCACCTCCAAAAACAAAACCACATCTGGAACAGCAGCTAGAATTGGAGTTAACACCCAATTAAGGATATGCTAATCCACTGACATTCTCCAAGATCCATCTGTCTGCCATATAAGCCAATATGCAACTTGTGTGAAGACGTGAGTTACCATTTTGCAAGAGCCCAATGGTTGCCATATTCTCTACAATTGCTTCAATGTGTACTATTGTCTTTGACTTACTCTTTTGGTAGACAAGAAAAAGTTCTATGAGCTACCACATGGACTTTCTTGTTAAAATAACCACCATTCCATTGGTTGGGGAACTAATGTAAGGACTCTGCCAGTTGCTGAGGATGCCTATTCCAACTATGCATTCCCAAACTGGGTAAATAATCACAGGATGGATTCAAGGACCCATTGGTCCACTCATATCCAAATCAAAATTCATTGATTACTTTGCATCCATAAGCCCCTCCTCTGACTATGGATCACAATAGCATTTGGGGTTTCTAGAAATAATTGTCAGTTATGAGACCAGTATCCAGTAACTGCCAAAAACACTGGTTATTTCCCCTTCTTCAATTCACTACCCTGGTAAATAACAAGAGGTCCCTTTAAGGAACATCGAGATTTCCAGCATAAGAGGTTGGCTATGTCAAAGGATCACTCCTCGAGGGAACCTGGCTTCCCCTTCATTCAAGGAACTCTGGATCTGGAAACTGGCTCATGTCTGGGAATTAATCAAAAGGACATGACTCTATTGTTATTCAAGTCAGACTTCTATTCCCAGACCTAGAGTTTGCCACTTAAACAATTCAAGTAATACTATAAGAGGCTGTAAAAAAAAATTAAATTAAATTAAAAAAAGAGGCTGTAAAAATATTTCAGTTCGACAGACACCATGAATATCAAAGCTCTCTCTCTCTCTGCAGATCAGATTCTGATTACTGATTCAGCTCTGCTGTCTAATATGGTAACTATGCCCACCTTACTTTTGACAATTAAGGGCCACATTTTGGTCCCTGCCACCCAGGATCTCATCATCTTCTTTGAATTCTAACAGCCCATTTTGATGACAGCATACCCACTGTCAGTCCTGACCTATAAAGAATAGCTCACTATAGAGCTCTTTAAGGAAACTGGGCTCCTTTACAAATATATTTCTTATACTTTAAATGCAGAGAGTGGGGGCGCATGGGTGGCTCAGTCAGTCAAGCATCCAACTCTTGATTTCAATTCAGGTCATAATCTCAGGGTTGTGAGATCGAGCCCCACAAAGGGTCCGTGCTTAGTGGGGAGTCTCCTTGAGATCCTCTCTCTCCCTCTCCCTCTGCCCCTATCTGCCCTCTGCTCTCTCTCTCAAATAAATAAATAAATCTTTTTATAAATAAATAAATAAATAAATAAATAAATAAATAAATAAATAAATAAATGCAGAAAGTGTTCTCTGGACACTCCTATTAAACATAGATCGGGGGCGCCTGGGTGGCTCAGCTGTTAAGCATCTGCTTTCGGCTCAGGTCATGATCCCAGGGTCCTGGGATCGAGCCTCACATTGGGCTCCCTGCTCAGTGGGAAGCCTGCTTCTCCCTCTCCCACTCCCCTGCCTTGTGTTCCCTCTCTCGCTATCTCTCTCTCTGTCAAATAAATAAATAAAATCTTTTAAAAAAATTTAAAAATTTAAAAAATAAACATAGGTCAGGGTTGGGTGCATAGATCTTACATAACATACCACCTCTTGCATTACAATTTCCCAAGCCTTTCCTAGGCCTACAGTACATCAAGGAACTCCTGAAATTTCAACTTCAATTAGTGTAGGTCATCTTTGGACCCATGTTTCAATAAACTAACCAAGTACTCTTAGAGCCATACTAGCTGCTTAAACTAAAACATGAAATCCAGAATCTCTGCTTATTTCATCCATATTGACAAATTCAGTCCAATCCATGATTGTATTTCTCTCACACTGTTCTACGTTAGGACTCATTCCCATACAGGTGCCCCAGGATTCTGTCAATAAATATTGGTAAAATCAAGGTGCCTGGGTGGCTCAGTTGGTTGAGTTTCTGACTCTTTATTTCAGCTCAGGTCATGATCGCAGGATCATGGGATCAAGTCCTGTGTCAGGCTCCACACTCAGCAGGGAGTCTGCTTGAGATTCTCTACCTCTTCCTCCCCTTCTGCCCCTCCCCTGCTCATGTTCACACACTCTCTCACTCTCTCTCTTTCTAAGATAAATAAATCTCTTTTAAAAGTTGGTAAAATCTTGCAGTTATCTTTGTATGGCACTATGTCATGTGTCACATTTTGTACCTCAGCAGTGCTTTGCAAGGCTTCTATCTTGAAGGAGACTTTATATTCTTCAGAGAAGTGGAAATCAACCTCCACACACAATGGATGAAGAGCCTCTTCTAGCAAAGGAGGCTCAATGGAATTAAGAAATCCAATGTCTTCAGTTTTATCAGGATCTGTCTATATGTCCCCATCTCAATTTTTTAGTTTCCACTTCTTCCAAGTCCATGTAACCAATATAAAAAAAATTCTGCAAGGTGGTGAATCCAATTTACATTGAAATTCAGGCAACTTCAGGACTAGATTTTAGGTTTGGTTTTTGGAAATCTTAGCCCTCTGTTTATGTTAAATAAAAGTTTATTTAGGCTAGTCAGATGCATTCTAGCCCATCTGGAGACTTGAGACCACCATTTTCTTTCTTCAAGTTCTCCTGTACACTTAGAAACAGCTTAGTATCTAGCAGAACACTGTGCACAGTTACCAGTTCCAGGGAAGGACTCCAACACTTCTGCCCATTGCATCTTGGCATCCGAGTTACGAGTCACCAGGGAAAACACAACGCAGTCAAGCACTGGATGCGACAATGCTTTACTCACAGAGAAGAGAGAGAGCAAGATCGGCTTCAATAGTGGGTGCTGGTCCCTCACAGGTGACGCCTGGCAACCACCACAGGGCGATTTGCTCACATATGCCCCTTTTGTGCCTCAGCGGAAGGATCTCATCCCCTCCTCTCAGATGATAGATACAGCAGTGAGGTTAGCCAAGGTCTATATGATGCCAACTCTTGAGCAGAACAAAAGAGAATACTTTGGGCTCACAATAGAGAAAGATATCCTCCATGAGATGATAAGCCTAGCACAAGCTGTGTGAGCTCTTTAACTCCTGGTAAGGAACTGTCCAAGGCCCGAGGCCCATTCTTATGAGACGGAATGCGGGGTGCAAACATAGAGCATTAGCATTTTGCCCATAACATGTCATGGACTACAGTGTCCCCTTTCTTTTTGGCAACAGTGCCATTAGTGTTGCTAAATTTTATCAGATCAGAAAAATACTTCCAGATAATCCAGAACCAATAGAGAGACCCATCCTCAAGGTTCTGTTCCTATGGAAGCTCAAAAAACCACAGGCCACATTTAGCACCACTGCGTGAGAAGTAAAGGGGAAAAGTCTGCTTCTATTTTGAATTTTGTTCAGAGTGATCGATTTTACTCAGTAGGCAAAGGTTAAAGAAAAAAGAAAACATTAATTTAAACTTCAAAGTTATAGATACTGAACATATTCTTAAAGCCCACAAAATTTAATTAAGCAAAAATATAAACTATTCAAATACGTTTCAGGTCTAGAAAACATTTTTTTGAAAAAAATAAACAAAAGAAATGACAGTGGTTTCAATATATTAAGTGTTAATATTACTGACTAGCTTGAATGCCTAGACTAAATCCTAAAAAAGGAAATATGTTGATGAGCTGACATGTAAGGATTATCAGATATTGCCCTGGAAAGTCATTAGGCATACATAGGCATCCCTTTCCGGTCCTGAGAAACTCTATCTTCAAAACCAACTCAAACTACTTGAATAGAGAACAGAATCGAGTGTGGTTATCCAAATGATGCTCTCCTTAGTATCACACAAAGCACTAGCATCCAGCTTGTCCCTTCAAGTGTCCTACTCACAGTGCCAAGCCAACGCTGGCAGCTCCTTCCAAGCTTACTCTTTCTAGGTATAGATCCATGAAGTAGTGCCAATGTATTCGCTGTGACTTGGCTCCTTGCAAATGCTCTCTTTTAATGCACTGGATTTGCCAACAAATGAATATCCCAGTGAATTATGTTTGGTATGTCAATTTCTTCCTACGAGACAAGAATCTTTCATCCATTCACTTTTGTTTATAAGTGCAAACTTTGCTTAAGTCTATTTAAAAAAAAAAAAGCACATTAGTGCATTTCAGAATATGATGCAATCATACTAGTTTGTCTTTTGGGCCCATTCAACCTTTTCAAATATTAACTTTTGCTGAACTCCCTTGAAGTACAGAGTCCCATTTTAAGACAGCAGGATTAGTAAAGTGCAAGGTCACATTGCAAAGTCAGTATTTAAAGAGAGCAAAGATTCACAAATTAACTGATTTCCCTGCTCTCTGGTGACCTTATACATGCCCCTTCTTCCCCCAACCCAACCAAGTCAAAGATCCATCTCACTTCCACAAGGGCCTCAATCCCACCAGGTCTGATACTAACAAGGAGGGAAAGAGCTTCATCTAAGGAACCTCATCACAAGAGAACAGATATCTTACAGGCTCATTATTATGGCAAAGGTCAACAAAGGCCTCTATAGACAACTGGCACATGTGAACGGTGTAGCTCCTCAGGGGGTTAGAAAGAAAGGATGTCCAAATGTTCATAATCATTTGTACCATCCTGCAGCGTTCAACAAGAGAGAGCCATTACCAATGCATTTTTAAGTCTCTTCAGGTTTTTTTTTTTTATTGTAAAATAGGCTCTTCCACCTTGTTATGTAGGAGAATAAAATATATACAGAAAAGTGCTGAAATCATGAATGTATGACTTGAAGAATTTTCACAAGCTGAATACACCAGTGATCATTATCCAGATCAAGAAGCAGAACACTACCCGTACTTCCAACGCCAGTTACCCCTTCTTCTGAACCATGATAGCAAGGCTGGCTACAAAGGAGTCAGAGCCAGCATATTCACATACTTCAGTTATATAAGCTACTCATTGCAGACTAGCATCAGAAGTTTTAGAGGATGTAAGTTATACATCAAAATATATCCAAAATGCTACCACTTCTTGCCATCCCGCACTTGCTACCGTCTCTCACCTAGAATTTTACAATGACCTCCCAACTAATAATCCCTACCCTTTTTCCGCCTTCAGAATATTCTCAAAGTACCAGCTAAGGTGAATATTTGTAAACAGACATCTCAACATGTCATTCAGATCATATCATTCCACTTTTAATAGTGATGTTTCTCAATCTTGGCTGCACACTGAGTGATTCAAAACTATCGATGCCTGGGTTTATTCCCCAGAGATTTTGATTTCATTGGTCCAGGGAGTGTCCTGAGCTTCCCAGATGATTCTACTATCCAGGCCTTACAATGATCTCAAGGCCCAACATGAGGCCCACATTCCCTCTCTAATTTTATCTCTTGCTATGCTCCCTCACTCATATCATCCCAGACACACTGGCCTTCTCTCTGTTCCCTGAAGACAATAGGCAAGCTCCTACCTCTGGGCATTACACTTACTCCTCCATCTTCTTCGGTTGCTCTTCCAGAGATATCTAGCTCCTCACTTGCTTTAGGTCTTTACATAAAAGTTTACTCCTCTGTGACCCCTTCACTGGCCACCCCTGACATTTTATACTTCCTTTCCATGATTTATATTCTTAGCAGGGATCACTGTCCAACATGCAATATACTTTCCTTCTTTCTCTTGCTCTGCCAGAACAGGGCTTTCCACCTGCTTCTTCTGTGCAATGTCCCAACTCATAGAACAGTGAGTACATAGCACACACACACAGCTCAAGAAATGTTTATTAAACAAACGAATGATGTTCCAAGTAATGAAAACCCTGCTAAAGAGCTTTGAGTCAGCATCTAACAGCCAATAATGAGACACCAGTTGTGATCATAAGCATTAAGTACATTCTAAACCAAAACTGGTAAAAGAAAACAACCCAGATAGGGAGGTGTAATTGGCAGCAAAATAATGCTATGCTCTCTGCACTTCATGCTTCAGACAAAAGAAACCCCTAGAGAAGGATCATATCTTCTGCCACAGAGCTTTTGGGACTGCCAGACATGTAAAAGCTTCCAGAAACATATATATCAGAAGTGGGGAATGGATTAGAATTAATCTTTCTCTTGCATATATATTTTTTTATATTTTCTTTGTAATTCACTCATCTTGGGTATTAGAAACTGCTTAACACATTATTATAGAAGTGCACTCATTTGCAATGACTGCTTTAAAGCACACGGCATGGCATCCACTCTACCCACCAACTCTCAGCTCCCTCAGGAGGACTTTCCTAGAGAAATTTATCCCTGATTCCATTTTTTGCCCCAAGAAATAAATCTTGAAGTAAGAGCTCCTGAGCTGTCTACCCTGCCTAAAATATTAGACTAAATGTTTTCCAAAGCATCAAGCTGATGAGAAAGAAAGAGAGGGAGAGAGATACTCATCAGTACAGCAAAAGAACAGATCAGCAAATCCAGGGCTGTTTCCAGTTATACCCGGAAGCACTGCTGACAAGGACTAAGTCACAATTCCACCGAGCCCTGCTTTCCTCTTGCTCCAAGGAGCTAATCCATTGTCCATTTCCACCTGCCTCAGAGAGAGTGAATTGCTAAAGCTTATATTTGGAAAAATTGTCACAGTCTCTTGATATTTTGGTATTTTTATTGTTATCGCTGTTAATCATACAAAATAAAATGTGATGCTTTGTAGTTCTGATACCCAATCTATCTGAACACTCCATAAAATTCCTGGTCATCTCAATCAATAATTGATAAAATAATAAAACTCTCAAAGTTCTGAAATCTTTTCCACTTTCTGCACATTCAACTTCATTAGGAATTTCTAATTATAGAAAGAGCATACAAAGAGGCCTCTAAAATTTGGGTTCCTTCTTATATTCTGTTCTAGGGATGAAATTCCATTCTACAAAGCTATAAACCACACTATTTGTTTTGCTTCATTTTTCTCTTCTCATGCTCCCATGAAAATTCTATTTTCTAGTATCTTATCAGTTAGAATGTTCTAATGAATAAATACTTTAAAGAATAAAAAGTAACCAAAGGTTTATCATTTAAATTTCCTCATTAGAGATAACAAATGTTGCTGAGGGTGTGGAGAAAGGGGAACCCTCTTGCCCTGTTGGTGGGAACGCAAATTGGTGCAGCCACTCTGGAAAACAGTATGCAGGTTCCTCAAGAAATTAAAATAGAACTTTCTCATGTAATGCAGACATCCTACTGCTGGGTATACATACAAAGGAAATGAAACCATTACCTTAAAGAGATGTCTATAATCCCATGATAATAGCAGCATTACTCACAATAGCCAAGGTAGGAAACAAACTAAGTGTCCATCAATGGATGAATGGATAAACAAAATGGGATATATATATATATATGGATGTGGCTATTTATGAATATGAATATTATGAAATATTATTAAACCTTAGAACCAAGAAAGAAATCCTGTCATTTGCAACAACATGGATGAAACTGGAGGGCATCATGCTAAGTGAAACAAGCCAAAGAAAGACAAAAACCACATGATATCACTTATATGAGGAATCTTAAAAAAAAAAAAAAAGAAAAGTCAAACTCAGAGAAACAAAGTACAGAAGTGTGAGGGTGAAGGAAAAAGGGAAAGGTTGAAAAAAGGTACAAATTTTCTGTTATAAGACAAATACGTTCTGAGGATCTAATGCATAACTTGGTGACTATAATTGATAACACAGTATTGTATAATTGAAGTTTGCTGAGAGACTAGAACTTAAGTGTTCCCACCAGGAAAAAAAAAAAAAGAAATATGTGAGGTGATGAATGTGTTAACTGGTTGGGGGGGAAATCCTCTCACAACATATACATATACCAAATTATCACATTGTACACTTTAAATACCTTATAATTTTATTTGTCAATTATGCCTAGCAAAGCTAGAAAAAAAAAAAAAGCTCATCATTCAGCGTAGTTTATTCAAACTGGTAGAATAAACAACTAGATTATTCTCTCCATTCAAAAAGTATTATTAAGCTCACATTATGGACTAGGAGCTGGGTAAAAATGGCGAACAAAATATATATATGACCAATGTTGTCATGGAGTCTAATGAAGAAGACAAACCTTAAATAAAGCCACCAATAGTGATAAATTCCATGAAGGAAACTAACAAGGTTCTATAAGAAAGAACAACAAATTTTTTCAACCTGAGAATATGGAAGGTTGGTGCAAAGGCTCTGGGTAGGAAATTATTTGCTGACTTGAGAAGACCTGTGAAATGAGAGTAATAATGTCTGGAGAGAATATTTTGAGATGAGGTAGATAGAGATCATATTATAACTAATATAATACATTTCTTAAGAATATGGAATTCCTTCAGAATCAACAAAGATCATATTTGTCAGCATTATATGCTTAATCTTTCAATGTACTGCTTCACAAAGCATCTTGCATGGATTTTATTTTAAATGATTTCATAGTCCAATGTGTGTAAAATTCCAGCTTATACAAAATTATTTTCCTTTCTACAGAACTTCTCAAACCCTTAGTTAATTGTAAATATTCATATGGAGAAAGAGAAGTCACATTCAACAAGCATTATAATATGGCACTCCTTTTGCAGCTTATCTCAGAAGACCATTATGTACACAGAACATACATTGAGAAATAGTGCATTAATGCATTTATTCCAAAAAATATTTATTTAGGACCTACCACATTATAATCCCTATTCTGAATTCCAGGCACATAAGGAATAATGAGTAGAGTAGCTGCCCTAGAGAAACAAAGTACCTAATGGAAGACAGTGATACCCATAAACTGGACTACTACATGATATGACTATTACTCTAGACATATGTGCAAGTTGATATGGTAAGGCACAAATGGGAATATCAAGAACTTATCTATTAGATTTGAAGGAGGATGAATTTTGAGTTGAAATTAATTTTTTAAAAATGGTAATCAATGTAAAGTACATTCCAAGGCAATTTATTTTTTAACACAGGGAAATATAAAATTTAAAAACTAAACGAGACCTTGGAGATAATCTGTCTCAAGTTTCTCATTTACCCATAGGAAGAAACAGGCTCAGGTGAAACACTTTATTTACACAAGTTAGTGATGGGGTCAAGGACAAAAATCTCTTGATTTCTAGTCCAGTGCTGAGGGTATTTTATTAATCCTATCCCATCATAGTACCAACATTCATGACATCAGATCATTTTCTCTACATGCTTTCAAAACACTGAAAGACATTTTTTATTTCTTAGCTAAAAATTCCCACATTCTTTGAGCTACATTTCCAATCAACCAGCCCCAGGAAGCCCTGGTTTGAGGCACTTGAGGCTATCATTACTCTCTTCCTTGATCCCAAATTCAAATTAACAACATGCCTTAGGTGGTGAATAGTCCCTTGTCAGATGCTAAAATTTTCCTTTGGGTTTGGGGGTTGTGGTAAATTTAGGACTCTAATCTTTCTGTACACATAACTAAATATTAGATAAATGTCAACACTGGCATTTTCCAGTTCACAGAATGAAAAGGAAATTGTCAGTAATAATTATTGATATTATATCATTTAAACTGTACTGCAGGGCACTAAAATGAAACAGAATGATCCATTTGTGATATATCCACATCTTTTAATAAAAAAAAAAATTGTGGGATACCTGGCTGACTCGGTCAGAAGAGCGTGTGACTCTTGATCTTGAGGTTGTAAGTTCAAGCCCCACGCTGGATGTACAGATTATTTAAAAATTAAAAAAAAAAAATCATCTTAAAAAAAATTGTAAACATATAGCATGGGTGCTTTTTAAAATTTCTTTACCTGTGAGTGATCAAAGGATTTAAGCATGATTTTTTCTGTCAGTAGAGGAGCAGTATTCTAAGTAGCATAAAGATCTTGCCATCCTATTTTGTTGTTAAAACTGTTGTGGTAGGCAAAATACTAGTAGCCCCCAAAGATGCCCACACCCTAATCATCTGGAACCTGTGAAAATACGTTACCATATATGGCAAAAGAAATTGTGCAAATGTAATTAAGTTGAGGACCTTGATGGAGAGATTGTCCTAAATTATCCAAGAGGGCCCAGTCTCCTCATGTGGGTCTTTAAGAGCAAAGAACCTTTACAGGCTGTAATTAGAGAGAGTTGTGGCTAGGGAAAAGAAGTTAGTGAGATGCAATGTTGTCATCTTTGAAGATGGAGAAAGGAACCACCATCCAACAATGCAGGCAGCCTCTAGAAGGTAAAAAAAAGCAAGGAAGTGGATTCTAACCCAGGTCCTCCCAAAGGAACCAGCCCGACAGCGCCTTCCTTTTAGCCTACTGTGTCCTGTGTCAGAGTTCTGACCTAGAAAACCATAAAATAATAAATCTGCACTGTTTAAGTCACCAAATTTCTAGTAATTTGTTAAAATAGCAATAGAAAACTATGTCATACAATTGTGTTTTTAATACAATATTACAATATACATTAGAGTACTCAGAAGAAAGATGACATGACATATTTGCAATAGAAGAAAATGCTATTACCAAGTCAAACATTAATTGCTTGCTTTTTTTCAGGTAGGGCTTAGGGGGAGTTTTAATGTTGTATGGACCCTAGTCCAAAACCTGCCTAATTTAAGGAAGGATTGGCAGCGCTGGTAAAATATCCATGAAGAAAGAAACAAATAGAAGGAACCGAAAAGAGAGAACTGGTTGACCAACTGCCAAACATAGACCATCACTGACCAGGTAATAAAGACTAGTACCCCCTTAGATCCAGGCAAGTCATTGCCTCAGGGGCTCTAAAGCCTTGGCTATCTTTCTTTAAATTTTCTAAGTTCTCTTTCAGTATCAAGGAGTGGCTTGGCCAGGTAGTGCCATCAAAGCAGGATGCCTGAGCTGAACAGGATGGGGATCTGTGGAGGGTCTGACTCTGTTTCTGTTTTTTGGGACCCTGACCCCCTCTACAGCATGGAACCAACCAGAGACACAGAAGACCCTTGAAGTGATATCATATCCCCATGGAGGACCTAGTTCCAGGACCCTTCCCACTGACTGTTGTGGTATAAAATTTGGGGCGTCTCACTCAGGACTCACTATGGATGAATCTGGGGATGTGGGCCACCTGCAGTCCATACCAACCCTTGGGGATGAGTCATACATACTTCCCATATATTGTTCTTCTGGTTGGTGTTCCAAGAACACTGCCGTGGTCTACAACACCCAAGGGTGATGGGGGTGGTGGCAGGTATTATTTACCCTATACCCACACATACCTGCCATGGTGGCAGGATATAAACCTCACCTCTCCTTGGCCTGACCACGGATAGCTATGCCCCTCTCCAGTGAAGACTTTTTGAGCCCTTGCTTGCTAATACCAACAAGTTGCTTCCATTAGTGTCCTTTCTTGACTCCCATCATGGTGACATCATGATTTCCCCTACAAGTCCTAAATCATTCCAGATGAGGGATGAACATTCCTTACATCTGGGACTGCTCTTCTCAGCACCTCAGCTATCCTCCCAGGATGGCAGCGTGGGGAGACAGGAGTGCCCAGAAGTCAGGGGTGAGGTCACCATTAAAAGAGATCACTTTCTAGGAATGCAGTAATTGCAGCCTAGAGAGTTCAAGCAAAGACATGGTTGGAAGATGTGTTGTTCTATGTTCATTCTAAAGCTTTTGAAAGAGAAATTTAGTATGTCCAGAAAATGAATTAGGTACGCTTCACATCTTCCTGCACACTCTTGGTATGCCTTGCATTTGTAGTCATTTTCAAGGAAGCAAAGTAACAACCTTTGAAAGAGTCACGGGACACCAGTATTCTCAGGTGGCATAACAAATGATGCTGCATCATGAATAATGATGTAACCAGCTTTAAATAAATGGCACTGGGAAACTGCGGAAGCAAGATCTATATTATTTTAATACAAACAAAACCATGACATCATGAGTAACAACAGTTTTGCTACCTTCTTCTCCTTATAAAATATGAAATTAGCCAGGAACATTCCACCTGAAAAGATGGTACATAAAAAATATTTGCCTAGTGTATTTGTTTGCTAGGGCTGCCATAACAAAATACAGAGACTGGTGGCTTAAACAACAGAAATTTATTTTCTCAGAGTTCTGGAGACCATAAGTCCAAGACCAAGGTCCAAGCAGGGCTGATTTCTGGTGAGGCCTCTTTCCCTGGCTTGCATGCAGATGGCCACATTCTCAGTGTGTCTCCACGTGGCTTTTTCTGGGTAAGCATGCACTCCTAGCGTCTCTCTCTTCTCATAGAACACCAGTCAAACTAGAATAAGGCATTATGAAGGTAAAAAAAATTATGATTTCATTTAACCTTAATTACCTCTTTAAAAGCCCTATCTCCAAATACAGCCACATCAGTGGTTAGGGGTTCAACATATGGAACTCGGGGGAACTCAATTCAGTCCATAACACCTAGGGCCCAGCACACCCTAGCGACAGTCTTGCTAAAAACACTCCTTTTATATCAAATCAAAATATCTTGCCACCACCTAATAATTATAATTTGGCAGCCATAGAAATATTTCCAGAGTGTTTCTGGGAATTAAAAAATATATTTTTTCTAAGTTAAAAGGCCAATGGAACAACAAGCTATACTATGATTTTGAAAGCTAAAAACAGTCTCCACCAACAATTCAGCAACTAACTACACAAAGCCTGAGCACACTCAAACACAAACATGCTGAAGCAAAACTTCAGGATCGAATGTGCCACTTAATGCTCATGATTGGAGCTGAAATTTAAAGACAAAAACACAGTTACAGAAAAAAGGAGCAGAACCAAAATGAAATCTTTATTTGTGAATTCGTTTAAAATTCTTTGAACATATATTTTCTTTATCCCTGTATCATATTTTTAACCAAGTAACAAATGGATATATATTTCTGTAGGGCCAAAAATTAAAATAAAACAAAATTAAAGTTCTCAAAAGTACCATGAACCCCTTTAAATTTGTGGTAGGGATATCATTTGCTAATTTACCTCTTTAATGTACTAATAAATCCTGATAGAATTCATACAACAACAAAGTAGTTCAAGAACAAGAAGATTTTGACTGGTTGAAAGATAAAACGATAGCACTATTGTCCGAGAAAGGCATATGTTTAGGACTGACCCTTAGATCTCTGATCTTATTATCAGATCTCTCATCTGTCATACTATCTACTTACTAAATGAATACCTTTATTTCCCAATAAAAGGCTATATTGCAAGGCCTTTATTGAAAATATTGAGAATAATACCAGATCATAAAAGATTAAAAAAAAACTTTTTAAGGAAGACATCAGAGCCTCATGGACATTTGATCCAAAAAGAAATGAAGCACTTTAATCTGAATATTGAATTTCATGTTTGTCATGATTCTAAGAAGAAACAAGTATTTGATGGATTAGAAAAAAATAAAATATGCTTTTTATTAATAAGAATAATTTTCTAGTCATTTACCTGAAGCAATCATTTATAAGGAAACACACTGAATAGATCAGTAGGATGGTAAGCCTTTAGAATATAAAAGACAGTTACTTCTACACTCTCAAATGAATAAGTCAAAGTTCAAATTTAAAATGTATTTACCATATAGTCCCATTTAATGTTCACTACTCAAGACATCTGCTGAGAACTGGTTCTGTAAAGCATAAAAGAGCATCTGTGTTCAGGCTCTCTTTCTACAGATACTTGCCTTCCCCTGCTCTCCATTCCAAAAAAAAAAAAATCAAATTTTAGAAGAGTATCTTATCTCCATTTGACATCTATATTAGTCAGGATTGTCCAGAAAAATGAAACCAATATATCAGTACAGAGAGGGATTTATTATAAGGAATTGGCTCCCGTAATTGGGAAGCTAAGAAGTCCTAAGATCTGCAGTCAGCAAGCTGGAGACCCAGGAGAACCAATGGTGTTGTTTTAGTTCAAGTCCAAAGACCTGGGAACCCGGAGAGCCAATGGTGTAAGCTCTAGTCTAAAAGTCAGCAGGTTGCAAACCCAAGGGTCAGTTTTTCAGTTCAAGTTTGCAAGCAGGAAAAGAACAATATCCCAGCTCAACTTTCAGGCTGGAGGAGCTCCCCCTTATTCAAAGAAGCGTCAGCCTTTTTGTTCAATTCAGGCTTTCAATTGATAGGATGAGATTCTCCCACATTAGGAAGGGCAACCCGCATTACTCTGCCTACCAATTTAAATGTTAATCTCCTCCAGAAACACCCTCACAGACATACCCAGAATAGTGTTTGCCCAGAATGTCTGGGTACCCAGTAGCCCAGTCAAGTTGACCCATAAAAATAACCATCGCATCTTTTCAAATAAAGATATATAACTTTTTAATTCTTATGCATAAATTAATGCTCGCCTTGTGGGAAGCTATGAACAAGATTTTTCAGGTGTTAGAAAGGCAGAGAAAATGATTAAATTTGGAATTCAGAGAGTATAGAAACATATGTTTCTAAGAAAACAAGTCAGAAGAACAGAAGTAGAATCTTTAAATCTAATGTCAGACACCAAATTTCTTTTTACAGTAAAGTTCTCCATGGAAGAGGGCCTATCTTGAAGAAACAAAACAAACAACTCGCTTGTAATTCTTTGTCCAGAAGGAAACAAGGCCAGGAGGAGACAAGAAGTCTATGACCTTTCGAACACAGAACAGTAATGAGCACTGGGGGATGTATGGAAGTGTTGAATCACTATATCGTACACCTTAAACAAATATAACACTATATGTTCACTAACTGGAATTCAAATAAAAACCTAAAAAAAAAATAGAACAGTAAATAACCTAGCTAAGAGCACAGAATCACTTTTGGAATAATATTATCAAAGGCATAATAGAAGAAGCAAATCCTTTGATACAGACCTCGTAATCTGTTTAAAAATCATGAAATTATAATATATAGAATATAATAATATTTAAATGAAATGTTATATCTTAAAAATTTCACTGTATTTTAGCAGACCTCTCACCTCATATCTTGTTGCAAATCTATGTAATTTCTGTATGTCTTAAGTTTAATATATATGCCTATTGACAAAGGAAGAACAAAGGAGTCTTTAAATGCCAAATTGCTCTTGATTCACATTTTTGCTAAGCACCTACCTCATACAGTTCTTGTTTAGGAAAATCTGTGCTGTTGCTTCCAGATTGTTCTAACCTATAAGCAAAGCTGGAAATCCATTGTGTGTACACGTGTACAGGTGTATGAAAATTCACATATTTAAATGATAGCACATTAACCAAATTTTAAAAACATATTGTGAGCCAAATAAAAGAAACACATGGTTCAAGTCTGACCCCAGATTTGAGTGCCACTTTCCCCACTTTGGATAATCATTTCTCTCTCCAATTCTGTGCATCTTTTAACTGCCCGGCAACTCTCTCTTCTACAATAAAACTTCAGGGTTCAGATCACCGTCTTCCTGTATGTCCCAAGCATTGCCATCAGTCTTGGTGGCTTCCACAAGAAAAGAATTTCTCATACATCACATTAATCCCATTGGTTTTTAACATCCTCAGTTCCAGTGACATCCACTTCATCTTCACTCCAAAAGCCACAAACTGGACCTCCTTCTTGGTCCAGGTTTACTGACGAGGCACTGATCCATCCCAAACCTCCTAAGCTCAAATATTAACCTCTCTGACCACCACCTTCTTTCCTCCAAGATCTCTCACACTGTTAACTTCCACAGCATCTGTTCTTTTTGACTTACTGAGACCACTGGTCCTCGATCCTTTCAATGGAGGCCTCTTATGTTCAGCCTTTACTTCTTTCTCTATTATCCCTGGATGTCACACTTTATCACATCAGTAACTCTCTTACCATCACCTGCAATGCTTGTTTTCTGTTTTCCTTCCAGGAGTCTTCCCAAACTAAATACCAATACATGATCGAGCCAACTTCTCGTCTTCTTGGTGCCTGCATGCACACTGGTAGGATTTCAAGCAAAATGACACAAACAGGTACACTGGTCTCACGACACACTGGAGGTCTCCAAATGGACAAAGCGCTACTTGCTGCCAAGCATCTTCATGTTTCCTTCCTTAGCTTTTTCATTCACTCTGCAAAGTATGTATTTCAAATCTCTCTGTTACCCTCAAATGCCACCAAATCCCTCATCATTCAGTAAATGGCCTTCCACCCTCCTCTACAGAGAACGACAGAGGCCAGGAGAGGGTAACTACCTCAATTCTCTGCATCCTTGCCTACTCTTTTTCCTATTCCTTCTCATAAAGAGGTATTAACTTCCTACAATTAATGCCTCCTTCCCACAGTTCTCTGGATCCACCTACAGTTGCCTCTTTGGGGGCCTCTTTCTGTTTATCCCCTCTCTCTTTTTCCTATGGTATTTTTTCTCTTGTTCTGTCATTCATCCAAAGAAAATTTAAACATGCTCATATTTCTGCTATCTTACATGAAACTCCGTCATTTCTTGATGTAGGCAGTGCCACACTTTCCTGATGATCTTAGTTACTTTTTCTCATATGGGATAGGCAGGGGATGGACATTTTCTATTCATCTATTAAATGTCGATAGTCTTGGACCTCGTCCTCTTTTGGTTTACAAACCATCTCCCTAAACAGTCTCATTTATTCTTATGGCCACAATTGCCACCAGTAGTTCAGTGTCCCTCCTAAGTTTCAGAAAAGTTATGTGAGGCGGGGCGGAGCAAGATGGCGGAGGAGTAGGAGACCTGGATTTCGTCTCCTCTCAGGAATTCAGCTGGATAGGGATCAAACCATTCTGAACACCTACAAACCCAACAGGAGATCAAAGAAAGGAATAGCAACAACTCTCTCA
>NC_138380.1:66681251-66728416 GCF_054177405.1 Leptonychotes weddellii | reverse complement strand
GGTTAGCCTGGTGGTGGGTATTGAGGAGGGCACATTGTGCATGGAGCACTGGGTGTTATGCACAAACAATGAATCATGGAACACTTCATCTAAAACTAATGATGTAATGTATGGGGATTAACATAAGAATAAAAAAAAAATTTTTAAATTAAAAAAAAAAAAAAGTTATGTGATTGCAGTGACATTTATCCATTTCAGTGTCTCAATCTCTGCTTGTACATAAATAAACCAATAATGCTCCCACAAATGTGTTCCCCATTCCGTGTTTCCTATCCTCAGGCAAAGCAGAAAAATCCTGCTAACAAAAATTGCCCTGTGTTTCCCACCCCAGGAAAAAGCTATAAAATTCCCACTAGCTAATCAAGCCAAAAACCTGTATGTTGTTTATAACTCTTCTTCTTCTTCCTATCTGGTTGATTCTGCCTCCTCAAAATTTTGCAAAGCTGACATGTCCATTGGTCTTTGCTGCCAAATCCAGAATGCCATGATCCCCTTGTATGATCCGTCAAACAGCCTCCTCCATGATCTCCTCACTCTGTCTGCTTACCACTCCCACTACCACCCACGTCCTTCTCGGGCTACCGCCTGAATGACCTCTCAAAAGCACAGGTCTAATTACGTCACTCTTGTTTAAAATGTCTCAACAGCTAATCATTTTTCCCTGGATGAAAGTCTAACACAATAGAAAAGCTTAGAAGAACCGAAGAATATACACAGGTGAATGCTTTCCCTATTGCATCCTTCCAAGTGATTTTAGGAGATATTTAACGATATAAAGCTCCAAATCCTATAACCTGTCCCCAAATAATAATAACGTTTAACATTACATCGCACTTCTATTTAGAAAGCACTTCCATATATATGATTTCATTTATTTTCCAAAAGCGCTTAAGATAAGGATCATCGTCTCCATTTTATGAATAAGGAAATGGAGAACCCAGGGTTAAGTGGCTTACTCAAGGTCAGTTATCTATAAGTGACATGCTTGATACTCAAAACTCAAATAAAGTTAAATTACTTTATAGAAGAGACTGATTTAAAGCATCTTTTTGGAGTTTCAGTAAACAAACTCTTTAGAATAAAATTGAAGCCAGAATCATCTTAGGTTAAACTGAGATAGGTGATAGATAGATGACAGATAAGATCGATAGATAGATAGACAGACACATAGATAGACAAAGTTTATAAAAAGATCCCAGTGAAGAATTAAAATAAATGTTTAAAAACAGAAATCTGATCAACAGTACTTTGAAAGAATTGTAAACCCCAGCCAAATGGGATTTGTCTCTGGGATGAAAGGATAATTCAACGCATACATGTAAATTAATCAATGTCATACACCACATTAACATAATGAGTTACAGAGACTATACCAGGTGGAGTTGTCACACAAAGGAAAATTTATTTACAGCAAATCACAGGGAATAATTTCCAAAGCCTTGACTCCCGAGTCTGGGTGAGTGGATTCCTTTTATTTAGGGTGAGGATGAATATTCAGAACAGGGAGTTTTGCCATTGAATGTAAAAGCAGACATAAGGTTGCACAAAATACTAAGAAAACATGCTCCTACAAGCATCCTCTGTTATGTTAATGAAGTTTGTGCTCCTCCTTGGGCAGAGATTTTAACATTATAATGAAGCAGAGGTAACTGTGGGACAGGGGAAGGGGCTATGGACATGCCCTGAGAGTCAGCCAGTGTAAACTGGATGGGGTTTGGAGCTCCTTATCTCAGGTAAGGAATGCAGGGCCTTGCTTACTTTTGAAATAGCACTGTGAGTTTTACCACTAATTTATTGCTAGGCTATTTCCTGGCCTGGTAGACAGTTTTTGCACTCCCTTTGTTCCCTTAAAATCCTTAACTATTAAAGTTTTTGTATTTCTTTGTAATTCTGACACCTCCTAGGAAGTTCTGGAAGAAGTACTCTAGGGCAAGTAGGGCCAGTAAAGCATAGAACATGGAAAACAGCTGGGGCCCTAAAGTGACTTCTCATTCTTTTTCTGGGGACCGCCTAACTTTCTGCTTACAAAAGCATTTGACAAACATTCATGATAAAAAAAAAAAAAAAACTCTCAACAAAAAAGGTACAGAAGAAACTTAACACAATAAAAGCCATATATGAAAAATCCACAGTTAACATCATAATCAATAGGGAACACTGAAAGCTTTTCCTCTATGATCTGGTACAAGTCAAGGATACCCACTCTCACCATTTCTATTCAATAAAGTATTGGAAATCCGCCTCAGGCATTTAGAGAAGAAAAAGAAAAGCCATTCAAATCACAAAGGAAAAAGTAAAATTATTTCTGTTGGTGGATGACATGATTATATATGTACAAAACCCAAAAGACTCAACAACAACAATTAAAAAAAAACAAAACTGTTCAAACTAAAACTCATTCAGTAAAGTTCCAGGAGATAAAATCAACAAACAAAAATCAGTGGCCTTTCTATACACTAACAACAAACTATCCAAAAGAGAATTTTTTAAAAATCCCATTTACAACAGCAACGAAAAGAACAAAATACTTAGGAAATAACCAAAGAGGTAAAAGATGTTCACATTGGAAATTCTAAAACACCGATGAAGGAAATTAAGGAAGACATAGATAAAGGGAAAGACAGCCCATATTTAGGTACTGGAAAAATTAATATCACTAAAATGTCCATACTATCCAAAATGAGCTACAGATTCAGTGCAATCCCTATCAAAATCCCAATAGCATCCTTTACAGAAGTAGAAAAAACAACCCTAAAATTAGTATGAAAATACAAGACTCCTTATAGCCAAAGCAATCTTGAGCAAAAAGAAAAAAGCTGAAAGCATCACATTTCCTAGTTTCAAAATATACTACAAAGCTACAGAAATCAAAACAGTAGGAGACTGGCATAAAGAAAGACATATAGACCAACAGAACAAAATAGAGAGCTCAGAAATAAATCTACACAATTAAGGTCAACTTATCTTTGACAAGCGTGCCAAGAAAACACAATGGGGAAAGTTCAGTGTCCTCAGTAAATGGTTTTGGAAAAACTGAATATCTATACACAGAAAAGTGAAATTGGACTCTTGTCTCACACCATATTCAAAAATCAACTTATTTTTTGAAAGATTTTATTTATTTATTTGCCAGAGAGTGAGCGTGGAAGAGAGCGAGCAAGAGTACAAGCAGGGGTAGTGGCAGGCAGAGGGAGAAGCAGGCTCCCTGCTGAACAAGGAGCCCAATGTAGGACTCGATTCCAGGACCCTGGGATCATGACCTGAGCCAAAGGCAGATGCTTAACTGACTGAGCCACCCAGGCGTCCCCAAAAATCAACTTAAGTGAAATTGCATCAAATTAAAAAACTTCTGCACGGTAAAGAAAACTACCAACAGAGTCAAAAGACAATCTATGGAATGGAAGAAAATATTTGCAAACCACATAGCTAATAAGGGGTTATATCCAAAATATATAAGGAACTCCTACCACTCAATATATATATATATATATATATATGAAACCTGATTTAAAATGGACAGAAGACCTGAATAGACATCTCTCCCAAAAAGCATGCTAATGGCCAACAGGTATATGAAAAGGTACTTAACATCACCAATCATCAGAAAAACACAAATCAAAACCACAGTGAGATAACACTTCACACATATTATAATAGCTATTATGAAAAAGACAAAAGACAACAAGGGTTGACCAGGATATGGAGAAAAGGAAACCTCTGCATATTATTAGTGGGAATGTAAATTGGTATAACAATTATAGACAACAGCATGGAGGATTCTCAAAAATTAAAAATAGAACTACTATACAATCCAGGAACTCCACTTCTGGGTATATATCTTTTAAAAAATGAAACCAATATCTCTAAGAGATATCTGCACTCCCATTTGCAGCATTATTCACAATAGCCAAGATATGGAACAAAGTAAATGTTCATTAACAGATAAATGCATTTTAAAATGTGATATAAACCTGCATGCACATGGTAGAATATTATTCAGCCACGAAAAAGAGGGAAATCCTGACACTTGTGACAACATGGATGAACCCGGAGTACAGTAAGTTAAATGAAATAAGCCAGAACAAAAAGACAGACACTGCATGGTCTCCCTTATATGTAGAATCTAAAATAGTCCAACTCATAAACGCAGAGAGTAGAACAATCACAGCCAGGGGCAGAAGGGAGAAATAGATGTTGGTCAAAGGGTACAAAGTTTCAGTTATCCAGGATGAAGAAGTTGCAGAGATGGGGGCTATAGTTGATACTGTATTGTATAACTGAAATTTGTAAGAAAGTATTTTTTAAGTTTTGTCACCACAGAAAGAAGGAAAGAAGAAAGAAAGAAAGAAAAGAAAAGAAAAGAAAGAAAGAAAGAAAGAAAGAAAGAAAGAAAGAAAGAAAGAAAGAAAGAAAAAAAGAAAGAAAGAAGAAGGAAGGAAGGAAGAAAGGAAGAGAGGGAGGAGGGAAAGAGGAAGAGAGGGAGGGAGAGAGAGAGAAAGAGAAAGCAAGAAAAAGTTAATTCTGTGTGAGATGAAGCATATGTTAATTAGCTTGTTTCTGGTGACCATTCACAATGTATACATATATCAAAACACCAAGTTGTACACCTTAAATTTATACAATTCTTATTTGTCAATTATACATCGCTAAAACGAGAGGAAAAAACCCAGGTATCTGGTATTTAGAAGAAATATTAACCCCCGGAAGAATAAAGTTATTTTCCAGCTTCATTTTATTTTGTCAAAAATTAAGTCTAATAGTAAATTCGATGTAGGCAAAAGATACCAGAAAATATGGAAATTTAACTAGCTGAGGCTTTATTTTATCTATTTCAATGCTAGAGTTGACTCTCAGAACTAAATTTTCAAAAGGCAGTTCCTGCTATAACATGACCCAGTTACCACTAAATAAAAGGTGTTGGACTGCAGTGAAGGCTGGCTGAAGGGTAGCTGAAGAGATGAAGGAGGAGATTCGGCATTGTCATCACAAGACACGAGCACACACCACAACTCCACATGGGGAACCCCGCCAAGAATGAAACGAATGCCCACTGCCAAGACCACCTGACAGAGGGTGTCACAGGGGCATATGTGAAATAAAAGACAGAGAACAGAGCCAAGCCAGGTCAACCAGACCTAATGAAAGACCAGATGAGAGAAGAGATAGAAGCCAGCCAAGTAGAAATGCCTGTGTAGATAACAGCAAATGAAAGAACCCACTAAAATAAACTATGGACAAAAGGTTGTCCTCCCAGACCAACCCTCCAAATGATTGAAATGCAAATGCTTTACATGAAAGCAGTCCTCCCCAAGTAGACATAAAATCCAAAATGAAACTTTTCATAATATCAGCATTTTTAGAGATAAAAGGAGCCCTGAAACTCATTTTGGCTTAAGAAGAAATCATTTAATACTCTGCTAGTTCCCTGGATTTAGTGAAAACCCTTGAAAAGAAAAAGTCACAGTGGTAGTTGCTGGTCTTTTTCCAACAATTAAACAACAACAACAAACAAATTGAAACAAAAATAATAATAATAATAATAAGGAAAACCTACCTGAGATGAGGAACCACATTATGACCAAACAATCAACCAGAACAAGATTCCTCCATTGAAGCAGGTGTGGCTAATGGAGCAATTCAAAGATCATCCAGTTTTGAAGGAAAGATTTTATGCCTAACTTGAAATAATAAAATAAAGTCATGGAGTAAAATAAACTTCTGTAAAACTCTTTATTTTGTAGCTGTTGGTATAAAGATCACTATTATTTTGCTAAACCTTTTATCAAGACAAGACTGGAAAATATATCAAGCATCAATACCTATAATAACCAATTTTATTTGCAGCGAAAGTTTAAGAGTAGTAATAGATGAATAAAAATGAGTTGGCGAGAAAATAGTTTAAAAATCACAGCAGACATCAAGAAAGTTTTCTTCTAGGACTAACTAAAGACACATTTAAGTCTGTTTCCATGTTTCCAAGAAAGCAAGCAGGATAGTGTCAGACAGGCTACCTCGGGTTGGTATGCATCTACTGGTTTTGAATGACCAAGAGACAAACTCTTTAGTTCAGCTTTCAAATCCTCTATGGTTATATGGGGATATATATATATATGGTTATATAAGGATAACCTTTCTATTAATTTACTTTGTAAATATTTCACCAAGCAGTTTACACTTGTCCAAACCTCTAAGTTTGCCATCATATAGCAGAAACTAAAAGACTAGTAAAAAGCCAGTTCTGATAAAAGTATGGGAAGAGTCACTCTGGCATATGACTCGTAGAACTGTAAACCACCTACAACCTTCTATTGGGGAATTGGGCAAAGTCACCAAAATTTAAAAGGTAGCTGCCCTTTAGCCCAGCAATTCAACTTCTGAGAATTTACTCTGTGTAATAGTCACTGAAAGATATATGCTTGAGTATTGAGCATCATTGTTTGCCCTGGCAAAAGAAAAAAAATCATTAATAAGAGAGTGGTTAAATAAATTATGGTCCATCTACACAATGGAATTAGTACACGTTGACTGAAAAGACTGAAGTAGAGCTATATTCATTGCTAAGTAAAGCTCTCCAGGAGGAACTAAACTTAAAAAGTCAGGTTTATCACACTGTGATAGCATCCTTCCTTTCACGATCAATTTCTAAAGCATATTTTCCCATTGGTATATAAGGATGTATTCATATCTACATGTGTTCAGGTGCACAATGTTTTTGTGGATGCATAGATCAAGACAGTTTCAAGAGTGGCAAAGTTCAGGTTTGGGACATGAATGGGAATGGGAGAGTAAGTTGTCACTTTTACTTCCATTTTACACTTACTAGACCATCTAAAGTTGCTGACTCTGTGCATTTACAACGTTTTCTAAAATGTCTATGGAATTTATCCTAAGAGCTGGGTTTTGGGACCACTTTGAATTTTGTTTTTGTTTTTGTTTGTTTTCCTGACAGAAGTTAGATTTCTAATGCAACAAGAACTGTCAAGGATGGAAGAAAAGGAAAAGGTTAGCCATGGTAGGGTTTCTTTGCACAAAATGAAGCCTGAACAAATACTCGTACCTAACCCATATCACACCCACAGTACTGGCCCGTGTGATCACATTCTCTTCCTCACTCCAGAGTAAGCATGTTCAGTGAGGCACAAGTGTTTAATTAAGCACATTTTTGAAAAGCTGGATCAGGCCCCACTAGACATATAAACGCAATATACTTACCACCATAAAGTTTGTTAATAATACACATCCATAAGGTAAAAGCCCTTTTATAGCAGAGTATTAGGTTAGCTGGAATCCAATTTATGAAAGAAACTCCTGTATATTCTCATTGGTAAGCAATAATGCATTTCAATTCCATCCTGACACAAAATCTCTCAGGTTCCTTTATGTTCTTTTAAATAAGTATCATAAAACATTAATAGAAGTGCTCTCCTAGGTCTCTTTCAAATGTTCTTGATTTGTAGATTTCATTAACAAAATCAAGAAAATTTTCTTTTGCCGGTATTACTGAATAGGACAAAGCTGCTAACACTTTGTGAAAACTTGCATAATGGCATTTAAGAACAACTTTGTTTAGGGGCTTCGTCAAAATCAGAAATGATTTCTTCTTGGGACTAGGCCTATTTTGACTGTCTTCTTAATGAGCAGTAGGATGGATGTTTCAGCACACCATGAGACAAAAAACAGTCCAAGGAATATTCTATTCTTCCCTTTATTCTTTCCCCTGAAGCGATGCCTTAAAAAAAAATCAATTACGATATATCTCACATTGCATTTCAGCCTTTTGCTGAAAAAGGAAAATCCTGAGCAATCTAGGACCTTCTCCAGTCTCAACTCAACCAAGTCCCTTGGTCTTGAGAGGCAGACACAGAGGAGACTACCTGCAACCTACAACTTCACTTGAAGGTGGAACAGGGACTTCAAAGGCAGGATTTATTCTGATCATTTTATTATATACTCTGGAGCAGAATTAGGAATAGGGATGATGACCAATTCTAACTCACTTTCTCACTGGGGCAGTTTCAGGGGACAAGTGTTCCTTTTTCCAATGGCAATATCAAACAGCATCCAGCCCTGATTTCTCAAAGAGCATTTCTCACAGGAATTTTACAAGCATTACATGTTCTGCTTGTGGTAATATATGTTGTTTTCTGGGAAAAGTACACACAGATAATAACCCGATTATAAGACTTGCTTATGAACAATAAATATTTGTTGCCAAGATACTGTTTATTCCCAGCTGGGAGAGTTTGGGAAGATTTTAGGCCAAGGAAGGGCAGTCTGAGCATAGGCCTCTCTGAATAATGCTAAACAGAACCACTGAAGGGAAAATTTTCATTTCTACGAGAACAAAAATTCAGGTTTTCACCCATATATTGACACTCAATTCACCCTCACCAGACAGAAATAGCAGCATGCTAAAGAAAAATCTGAGCTATAGAACTCATGTGGAAGGGGGGCAAAAAAAACTAACACCTTTTTATTTTGAAGTCCCAAGGAACTGATGACTGAAAGTGTTATACACCTCAGAGAACTTCGCATTTTAATAAGATGTAAAAATATTTCTAATTAACATACACATCACTTATCAGCATTGCCTACCCACAAAGTATTTAGACACACAAGGTATCTACACACAAAGTATTTTATATGTGTTTAAAAACACATTCATGATCTTAACTCTTATACTATGTGAACTCTATACAGTTTGTACGGCTTATTCACAAACATTTTATCTCATGAGATTGCCATCAGAATAAAGCACAAATAATAGCATTTCCATTGTGTAAATACTGGAGACAGAGCTTGAGAAAGAATGAGTTCTTAGGATCACACAATAGGTTCAAAACTTGAATTGGATATTTTTGCCTCCAAATCCTATACCTTTATATTGCTACCTTATTTACATGTTATTTAAATGAGACATTATATTAGAATTATTGTGAGATATATGCTTTATATACATTTCAGCTATAGGATACAACTCCTACCTTCAAATGACATACCTATGTATCGTAGTCAATCAGCTAACAAATATTTATTGAGCACCTACTCTACTATTTTAGTGCCATAAAAGTGAATATGAAGAATCTCTCCTCTTACCTGACATTCTAGGAAGAAAGGAGCAAAAAATAAACACAATATGATTATTTCAGATACTTATAATTGCTAAGACAAAGATGTGTTAGTGTAATATAATAGAAAGTGGACTGGTATGGGAGGCTGTTTCAGATGGGTGGTCAGGGAAGGCCTCTTTGAAGAAATGGCATTTGAGTTGATAATCTCAATGAAGAGAGGGAAGTAGTCATGTTTTGATCTGAAGGAGAAATCAGTCCAAGCAGAAAGATAGAAAGTGCAAAGATTCTGATTTGTCTGAATTCATGGGTTAGAAAGAAATCCAGAGAAACTGGTGTGAGTAAGAAAAGAGAGAGTTAACAAAAAACAAAAAACAACATGACTAAAGTGACTAAAACTGTGGCTTCATATAGCAAAGCTTTATTTCTTATACATGTCACATTCCAATAAGAGTTGTCTGGGGTAAGTGGTTCACTCCATGGGGAGGGAAGAAGCCATCATCCTCCTCTCACCCCACTCATCCTTAACATAGAGCCTCCAAATATGCCATACAACAGGAAGAGAAACTAGAGGATCCCACATGGGAAACGGGGGGGGGGGGGGTGTAGCCTGGGAGTGACAATTACCTCTGCCTACATTCCATTGCCCAAGCATCCTGCCTCCACAAGGGAGGTGAAGAATGTAGTTTAGCTATCTGCCCAAGAAGACGAGAAGAAACCAGGATGCTGAGGAGTGCTAGCATTCTTTGGTGCTGTGTACACTGTGTACATACTTTGTATACAGACTTTTGAAAATGAACTTTCATGTACAATGTGAAACCTTTGGAAGGTTTTAAGCAGAAAAGTAACAGGAAGCTATTGTAGAAATCAGGGCAAGAAATTAGGGTTGTTTGGACTAGTTATGGCAAGGTAAATAAAGAGAAGCGGTCAGATTTGAAATACAGTTATTTTATTTATTTATTTATTTTGACAGGAGAGAGGGAACACAAGCAGGGGGGAATGGAAGAGGGTGAAGCAGGCTTCCCGCCGAGCAGAGAGCCCGATGCGGGGCTCGATCCCAGGACCCTGGGATCATGACCTGAGCCGAAGGCAGATGCTTAACGACTGAGCCACCCAGGCGCCCCGAAATACAGTTATTTTAGAAGAGGGGGGTAGAGCTCATTGACATGCTGCATGCAAGAATAAGAGAAAGAAGAAAGAATGACTTCCTGATTACTTCTTGATTTCTTTTTCTTCTTTTCTTCTTTTGATTGAGCAATTGGTATGATAGATGTAAAATGGCTTGGAGAAAATTAGATTTGGGATTGAGATAGAGAGACTAAGAAAGTCTGTATTTCTATCGGAAACATGAAGTTTGAAATACCTATTAGATCTCCAAACAAAGATATCAAATAAGAAGTTGGATATGTGAATGTGGAGCTTGGGAGAGTAACTCCGTTTGGAGATATAAATTTGAGATCATCAGTGAATAGATGGAATACAAAATCCAGAAATGTCATTTTCTGATACTTGCAAGGAACTAAAGAGATAATGCTTAAACACATGTATATTTTTGAAAGATTTTTATTTATTTATTTGAGAGAGAGTGAGTGAGGAGAGGGGCATAGGGAGAGGGAGAGAGAATCTAAAGCAGACTCTGTGCCGAGCGCAGACCCATGGTAGGGCTCAATCTCACAACCTTGAGATCATGACCTGAGCTGAAATCATGAGTCAGATGCTTAACCGACTGAGCCACCCAGGTGCCCCTACACATATATATCTTTTAGTGAATATTTATAAAAGACACAAAAATTTAGATACAAATTCTTTACTTTTAAGGAAAACCATGTTTTGGAAAGTAGCAAATTAATAGAATCATACTATGAATTTACATTAGGATATGGATATAACTTCTTGCTTGCAAATGATGCAATAATAAGGCATAATAGCTTTTCTATAAATTGTCTTTAAAAGGGATAGAGGGCAGTATACAGGTATATGATGTATTTTCTGATTTTAGCTCTTAGAAAAACTAAAAACCATGGCTCAAAATTTAAAGTAACATATAGAAAATCAAGTTTCTTCATACTGCCCACTAAAATCTAAAAATATTAGGCACCGAGGGTACCTGGATGGTGCAGTTAGTTGAGCGTCGGACTCTTGGTTTCAGCTCAGGTCAGGATCTCAGGGCCCTGGGTTGGAGCCCCCCCATATGGGGCTCCCGGCTCAGCGTGGAGTCTACTTGAGAGTCTCTCTCCCTCTCCCTCTGCCCCTCCTGCTTGTGCACACACACACTCTCTCCCTCTCTCCCTGTCTCAAATAAATAAATAAATCTTTAAAAAAAATTTTTTAAAAATAAATAAAAATATTAGGCACTGATAGAACTAGACCCAATTACAGTCACAAGGACTATTTGATCTTCAAAGGGTTTATTCCAATTTGGAAACTTGATTATAAGTGTGTCACCAAATTCAATGTTTCAGATTTTATTTTTAGTTCAAAATGGCCCACATATATATTTTTAAATTTTTTATTCAATGAATGAATATTTTTTTATTTTTATTTTTTTAAAGATTTTATTCATTTATTTGACAGAGAGAGACAAAGCGAGAGAAGGAACACAAGCAGGGGGCGTGGGAGAGAGAGAAGCAGGCTTCCCACAGAGCAGGGAGCCCGATGCGGGGCTCGATCCCAGGACCCTGGGATCATGACCTGAGCTGAAGGCAGCTGCTTAATGACTGAGCCACCCAGGCGCCCCTCAATGAATGAATAAAAGTTAAAAAGCCTCAGTATATTTTTCTTTAAAAAAAAAAAAAGCCTTTAAATATTTTAAGAGTGTCTTTCTAGCCTGAATTCAACATAGCACAAAAATGTTTACCATCATGTGGGCTGCAATCCCATTTGGTCCTTTCCCAGTGTCCCGGGCTTATATTTTACCTTATTTACCAGTTTTCACTTGAATTCTTTGAGGAATGGGATGATATCGTTTTTGTTTCTTTGCTAGGAATTGCTTAATCCTGAAAGTCTTACTAGAAGATAAGGCAAAGGCAAAACCAAGTGCACCCACTAAAATGGAGAAAAGAAAAAGAGAGATTAGGTATATTTTATATATTGTAGATTGTTTTCTATAATGGACTAACAAGTTTATTTTACATGTGTTAACTGCTCAACCAAGCAGTTAAGTAGCTGGTTTTAATGATTTGTCTTAAAGAGACAAATTCTTTAAAGTAAGTAGCTGGTCAATACAATCACTATTTAGAAAAAGAAAAGAGCATTACCAAAGCTTTAGATAAAAAAAGAAACTGGAGGGCCCCTGGGTGGCTCAGTTGGTTAAGCGACTGCCTTCGGCTCAGGTCATGATCCTGGAGTCCCGGGATCGAGTCCCGCATCGGCCTCCCTGCTCGGCAGGGAGTCTGCTTCTCCCTCTGACCCTCCCCCCTCTCATGTGCTCTCTCTCATTCTCTCTCAAATAAATAAATAAAATCTTTAAAAAAAAAAAAGAAACCGGAAATGGTGTAAACATCACCCATATTAAAGACAAGTTATTGAAAAATATAAAATTTTTCCTATGAAGTTAAATCGTGTTAGTAATAATTTCTAATAACCTTTTGTTGAGCATAAATACATTATCTTTAATTAAAATCCCAGTGAGCGGTCTTTATGGCACTACTGATCTCTTCTCCAGTGACATTTTAAAGAATCTGTATCTGGAGTGGAACAAGAGCACTGAATTATGCAAATATCAAGATATCTCCAAACTCCCCCTGCATGAGCTTATAAACAAAGACTGTCTGGAACATCATAATCAAGAGCAATTTCATCAATATTAGCCTCGTATTCAAAAAGCTTAAATATCAATCCCACCTTTTCTTCAACCAAAGAAGAAAATTCATTATAATGTTATGTCTAATTCCATCCCTCACAATTAAACCAAGCCCCCCATCTATGGGAAACAGTTTTGGTTTTTTTTTTTTTAAAGATTTTATTTATTTATTTGACAGAGAGAGAGAGAGAGCTAGAGAGGGAACACAAGCAGGGGGAGTGGGAGAGGGAGAAGCAGGCTTCCCGCCGAGCAGGAGCCCAATGCGGGGCTCGATCCCAGGACCCTGGAATCATGACCTGAGCCGAAGGCAGGCGCTTAACGACTGAGCCACCCAGGCGCCCCCCGGGAAACAGTTTTAAGGACACAGTCCTCAGCATGGTAATCACAACCCTCCTTGATATAATACCTTAAATCTCCATTTATCCCGCACAGGTCCCCTAGGTGTACTTTGTATGAGTCCTACTGCACAACTCTTTGTTTCCCGAACCTATGGCTTTGTCTGCCATCTTATTCCATCTCATACTTATACCAAGGTCTATTTCTTAGGATACATCTTCCTAATAAATGTCAATGACCTTCTGATACGTTTTGCTTTGGGCAAGCACTCAGACACACACAAACGCGCATGTGTTTGCACGCGCACAAACACACACACACCACACCACACCCTCTGAATTTCCACCACACTGCCACGCCTCTACAAAGCACTTATCACATTCTAAATACGTAGTTATTCTGTGTTCATTCTACCCATTCTGAGTCAGCAAAGGACTTCTTAAAGTGTAGCACAATGCCTTACTCAAAGGGTGAAGTAGTAGATGAGGATCCACCAGAATCAGGGTCAAAAGAATTGAGTTTGAAGCCTACTTACCAGCAGCTTAACCTCTTTCTCTCTCTAAACTTCCCTTTATTCATCTGTCAAATGAATGTATCAGAAATTACTATGTCATATGATTATAAGACTTAGATTGGTAATGTATGAGAAATCTTCTGCCATATAAAGCAGATACAAACATAAAGCATTATCATTTTTCATCATCATTTTTCAGAATGAACCAATTTTATGGTAAATGTCCAAAAGACATTTTTATATTCTTATCACATCGAAGATAGGAAGACATGAAATATTATTAAAAAATAGCAAATTTATACTCATCTCAGTTGCAACTGGAGACCAGGCAAGTCAGATCAAGACCTTGAAGATACACAAGTTTGTTGACAGTAAAAAATAAATGCTTCTATGACCACTTGCCCATTCTCTCTGGTTGTCAGAATGACATAAAGGGACACCCCATTGGAAAATGTAAGAAATTGGAAAATGTAAGAAATTATTCTCCTGATGTGGGTGAGGGCTCAGATGAATTGGCTCAAGGCCCTAGAAATTAAGATGATGTGCTATCTTGAACACTCTGCAGAGCACTTGCCACCCACAAGAAAGGTCCGTTCCATCCAAAAGTGTTAGAATAGATAGATGGGAAAATGTAGTTTTATTATGAAGGCAGAAATATGGGCCCCGGAGAAGATGATACCTGAAAGTCTATTATCAAGAGAAAAAACTGAAGAAAATGTAAACTCAGAAGAAGGTTTATATAGATCAAATAGCCCTTTACACCTTGGTGTATACTGTATTATAGCATAGTGTAATAATTGATGTTCAAAATAATGATCCTGAATTGTCATTAAGTATGCTCTGTATTCTTTATGTAATTAGGCAGAGATGTTTGTAATACTTTGCAGAAAGATTTCATGCAAAACTAGACAAAAATGAAGACATTTCAGTGCTTTCATCATCTGGAAAACTCACTCTTATGAAAATAATCATTTGCAACAAGAACAGATAAATGAAATGTTGCATTAATTAAATAAAACTTCTTGTGTAATTCAATGTGAATGTACTAGGAAGTTAAATAAAGGGTTCAAAAAGTGCTGGAGTTGTCAGGAAAGATTTCAAGACGTTGGTAGTTTTTAGTTGGAAACAAGCAGGAGAGGAGACAGAATTCCAGAACAAAGGAACACCGTTATTAAAGACGTGAAAGAATGAATACATACGGCATGTTCATGAAACCATACAGAGACCAGTCTGGAGAAAATGAATTTGAGAGTTACCAGTGTAGCCAGAATGTAAAAAGAGACTTAAAATCCACATAGAAAAATTCAGTTCTAACACAACAACATGAAATAGAGTCACTCACTGAGCTTCTGAGCTAGAAACAATCTGATAAAAACAGTATTTAAGCAAGTCTGTTTTTGTTTGGGTTTTTTTGTTTGCTTGCTTGTTTGTCATCATTTGTTTTTTAGAAGATACTGAATTAATAAGACTGGAAACAAGGAAACTAGTCATAAGCTTCCTGGTGTCACCCAGCCATCAAGTTTTTGGGACATGACTAGAAAATGATCTTTCCTTCCTTCCTTTAAGTGTGTACCGATACACGAAGTAATCCTGTGAAAAAAGTTTTATCATCTAAATAGCACTAAAACTTATATGAAGAAACAAAAAATAATTATTAAGAAAGCAAGAAGAGTTTGAGTTATTACTAGCATGAGTAAAATCACTGTTTTTCATGGTATTCAAGGAAAAAACTTCAGTTTTCATAAGATTATTTTTTGGTCATAGTTTTTTCTTTATCACAACACTACTCTGAGACTAAATTTTAGGGCCTTTCGAGTATTACACCGTAGTATTGAAATACCAACTTCTAGAATAAAAAAACGAACATATCACATTAAACTTTGATGAGCCTCCCAGAAATGATCCTGACATAAAATCATTTTCTAAAGAAAGGGAAATATCCTGCTCTGAGATGTATTGACAAAGGAAGTCTTTCTATTAATTTTTTTTCAGGAAATCAAGAAAAGAAAATTTAATAATTAGTATTGATGTTGTATCCACATAGAGAAAACACAAACATACCGACAACTCCCTTTGTCTGTGGCCAGCAAAATAGCGGGTGAGAATATGACCCATTTAAACAACAGCCCACACCAACATCCCTGTTCAATGATGTGCAGTATGTGATGTACATCTATTTCACAAAAATATTGTAAATTCTTAGAAAAAAGGGAAGGAGTTTATTTTATTTTATTTATATCTTTTTGAGAGACTGCGTGTGCGAGTGGGTGGGGGGAGGAGGGGCAGAGAGAGAGGGAGAGAGAATCTTAAGCAGGCTCCATGCCCAGCACGTGGAGCCCAACATGGGGCTCCATCTCACGACCCTGAGATCATGACCTAAGCCAAAATCAAGAGTCGGACACTTAATCGACTGAGCCATCCAGGTGCTCCAAGAAGAAATTTTTTTTTATTTCCAAAAGCCTAAGGCTGCATATGATAAATTATTTTCCTAACGAAGCTGCTTTTATACTTGTTGAGTTTTATTAATGGTTTCAGAAGAGAAAATAAAGACAATCCTCTTAACATATTGTTTCCTTTTTTTTCCCCACATGTCTATTTGTCGTCATGAATAGATCAAAGATCCCAACTTAGGCCTAATTGCCAGAGAAAAAGTGATGGGAGGAAGCAAGAAAGTACTAATGGTTGACTGTTTTCTCCCAGCATTTCATGTAATGGCCCCGACCTCCAAAGGTTCCGACCTCTGAACATCTCACATCCGTTGCTCCTCTAACAGTGCCGAGTTGCTAGATTGGACTTTTTGTACATCAATGGATGGGGGGAGAAATAGGAGGTGCTGTTAAGAGGAGGTACTCAAGTATCTAAATACTCATTAAAATCCTCATTTGTAAACTGTAACTCCCTCAACAGAAATCACTGACCATCTGTTGGGCTTAATGAACTGCCAATAAAAACTACTTTGATTTTAATTGGACCTCAATGTGAATGTTTCTTAGGAAGAAGCAAATTACAAGTTTCTCTAAATGCCAATTTTCCCCATTGTTGCCTTTTCAGTGACTTTTCATTAAACCTCAGCAACTGATTCATCAAATCAGTAATACATAATAGGCTTCTTAATTTCTCTAATTCACTAATTTCTCCTTTCTCTCATATTTTTGATTCCTGGCAAATTCAGGAATTATCTGAAACCTGCTGGACAGACTCAATAAAACTCCTTGAAGTCGTTCCCCACCCCCACTGAAAAGAAAAATAAACATTTGTCTCTTTCTTCACAATAAAGAAAATGTAAAAGAGGAAAGACATTTCATCTTTTCTCCTAAGGGTGGGATCTTAGAAAATAAACCAGAGTAGAATTTGCCTATTTATGCTAATAATGTTATCATGACAATTTCTCCTAGTTTGAGAAAAACCAAAAGGCCTATCTGTCCACTTGATTTAATTTGTCAAATATTCATGAAGTGCCTCTACAGAAAATATATTCTGCTAAACACTGTGTGGGAGGTGTTGAAAATAGTGACATACCTTTCTGTCCTAACTGTAGAAATAAGACATATTAACCAAAAAGAATTTATTTCAAAACTGTGTCAAGGGAAGCCATTAGAAAAGTCACATGAATGGTTCAAAAGGTAAAAGGAATCACCTCCACTTGAAGAGAACCAGAAAATAACACATCCTGTCACTATGATTCTGTGATAAAACAAGTGACTCCAGATCACTTTCTTTAATCATAGAATACTCACAATAAAAAATAATAATAATAAAGGGGCACCTGGGTGGTTCATTCAGTTAAGCATCCAACTGGTGATTTCGGCTCAGGTCATGATCTCATGGGTCATGCGATTGAGTCCCACAACAGGGCTCCACGCTCAATGGGGAGTCTGCTTGAGATTCTCCCTCTTCCCCTCCCCCCACTCACACTCATGCTCTCTTGCTCTCAAATAAATAAATCTTTAAAAAATTAATAATAATAAAAGTGAATATTAATTATTAATGATCAATTTACCAGTTGAGAGCAAGGTCTAGAGAACTTGGATCAAGGGGCAGGCAAGTTTTGTTAAGGCTCTAAAGTAAAGAGGACAGGTTTGGTGGATTACAAGGGTTATAGTGGCAAATCTTCAGCATTGAAGGATGTAGTTTGAAATGAAATCAAAGGGTTGAGATTTCAAATTAGAGTCACAAGGATCACAGATGTTATCCAGAATTAAACCATACAAATAATTTCAAGGAGACAGGAAATCATGAGAAAAGAGAAGGATGGAGAAGTCTGGAATAACCAACACCACTCCCAAGTCCTTTTGTGGCTGTATTAATATCTGCTCTGGTCTAGATTCAATCATGAGCTACAAATGTTGCATGCAGAAGCATTGCTTACATTTAAAAAAAGGCACTTCTGTTATGAAACATCTCCAATTTTCTATACAGATGGTTATATAGCTTATGTGATATTTTCCAGGTAGCCATGCCCCATAAATTGACACATTTCCAGGTTTTATACAAGCAATCTTAGACCACATACATGTACTAAAGTACTCATGTACAAGAATTCTCCTGCTAGTAAATAACATTACCGTGTTTGTCAGGAGTTCTATCTTTATAATGTTCACAAAGGCTTTTGATATATCTTTCCTTCCAGAGGCATCTCATAGCAAAGGGAGAAAATGACTTGCAGGTCTGAGATTAACATTTTCTTTTCCAGTCCACACTCTGACTTCAGTTAAATCGTCCTTAACACATATTCCTCAGGTACCTTTTTTATTATTTGTCTTACAATATTTTATACAGAAGAATAAGCCTACTAACATCTTGACAACTACCATAATTTCAGCTCATCCAAAGGAGAATAGGAATTTCCTCCCAAGCATGTGATTATGGCCATATTTCTTCACAGGTCTTTTAATATTCTCTTACCACTCTGATTACTCATTTTCCTCTATCACCTATGATTATTTGAATCATTTATATGTTTTAATGATGCTATTTAATTGTGTATGATTATTTCTAAAATAAGCCTAAATTCACTCATATTTCCAACCAATTTGTTTCCATGCATATCTTCTGTGGGCTTCAAATCAACCTCTCAAAATATTTTCTAATCACAGTATAATTCTATCAATTAACTAGTCATTTGTTACACTATACAGCTTTGGCAGAAAGATTAAAATTACATTTAATGCACCATGAAATGAGTTAAAATTATAGTGTCGTTCTCTGTTTCTTTACAACAGAAACAACATTTTCCCATGTACCACACATTCCCAATGACTAGGATGGTGACTTAGAAGGCATTATTCGGGGCATTCTAGATTCCATTTGGTTTTTGATATAACCATATCCTAGATACCAGCATCCAGGTATCTACAGACACAGATTTCCATGTAACATTCTCTAGCATCACTTTCCACCTCTGAAAGGTAAACACAGTGTGTTCATCATCCGTCTTACCCAAATCAGTTACGAAGGGGAGACAAATTCATTTTGTATCCATGATACCTGGGCTATTAGAAAAAAATTAAAGCCTCCCTGTCTAGAGACAACCTGCCATAATTTAGAATTATCATTTTGTTCCCGTAAGTGTACCCTCCCAACCTAACCCTTGAACACTGGTGGCCACTGGCCTTTAAAAACATCAGATTCAGTAGTGACTGGAATATCTGATAGTCCTTCGTTGGTGGGGGCACAGAGCCTGTCCTAGTACTGTCAATGATTATGGTGTTCTGATCGAATAATTATTCAATTAAGTTTCTTTACTTACAGCTTTATTATCCTCTCAACAGTGATTTCTGGAAGAGAGCTCCCTCTAGTGTCATGGTTTGGGTTAACAAGTCTTTTTCATCATCGAGATGATCATCGGGGAACATTATCTCAAACTGAATCAATATCCAAAACCATCTCCTAAAACCTCTACAGAACATCCGGAGTGGCAAAGCCATTGCTTTTTAAGCTGCCACATATGTTGCAGCCATTTAACATGTATGAGATTTGTTCAATTTGGAAATAGAATCTACAACGAAAAATATTGTGTGGCCCATGAGACTGTCAATTGTATATATTCTACCCTCAAATACAGCTTCATCTGAGTACACCGCAGTGGTTTCCATAAACATCCTCTGTGTAATTCCAGAAGAGACTTGCTGGTAATACTGGATCACTGGGTTCCATTTCAGCTTTCTTTAAATGCGTTCTATGCACATTTACATTTGATATACTCAAAGGGACAAATCAAGCTCCAATATACTTGGCCGAAGGCAGCAATTTACTTTCCATCATATCCAGGCAGCTATTGCAGCAATGCATACCCATGACTTATGTCCAAACAGAATGCTGAAGTTTAGCAGCTCTACTCAATAAGATTCATTGGGTAGTATTTTTCTCAGGTCAACTGAGAAATAATCAGAATGGTAAACACAACCTGTAAACAATGAACTGAATGAGAGCCGTAAGTTAGCTGGAATTAAGTTGATTCATGAGAGGATGCTGCATCACTTTTCTCAAATTATGAAGGTGGAGTCCAGTTTCTTTTCTTTAGAAAAAAAGAGATCAAGAAGTTTCTCTCAGCATCCACCATTAGTCAGCATCAGGCCTGAGAGAGATCGCTAAGTGTATTACTCTCTTGTTTTTATTGCATTCCTCCCTGGAATTGTACCCCACCTCAGTTTGCTATAACACTCCCCTGTTTCCATTTAGTACCTGTTTGTGACCCCATCCTGTTCCCCATGGTTGGGTTTTCCAGCCCAGATAGATTGTGTAACCACCACACTGGCAATAACGGAATCATTCTCATTGCTTCTCCTTGGCTCACTCCCTGCAATAATTTGTCAATCCATAAAATCTCCTCCATTCAACAGTATCTAGATTTAGTGATATGCCCCAATTATTAATTTTAAGAATCCATGACAATAATTAAAGACTCTATTACAGGCCTATCACTAACACTCTCCTCTTCATAGCTTAGGGGAAATAGGACGGGAAGAAGGAATAATGAGTCAAATGAGACTATTCCAATAAAAACAGGCAGAATTGCGAGTGCCAAATTTCAACCTATTTCAGCTTTGTCCAGGATCAAACTTTATTAAAATAATGGCTCAATTTTCATTTTAATTGTAATGAAAGTTTATGAAATTTCTTTTCTCAAATTTTATTGATTATGAAATAAATATATAGGTAGGTTAGGATAAAACAGTAAACTCTAATATTTCTCTTGGCATTCTATAGCAGACATATGTATCCTACGAGATTTTTGGAAGAACTTCCTTGTATTAAGGCGGTTCCACAGTAGATGATGAGAAACAGGAATAAAACTGTGATTCTAGGAGTCAAGACCCTACAGTCCTCACCTTTGCACTGAAGTGCTGGGAAGCTCTAGGCAAGTCACCTGCTGTCTCCGTGTTTGTTTTCCATCTAGGAATAATGTTGGACTAAGATTTTTTCCTGTATTATTTGTTATATTTTTAGGAACATAGTTACTCTTGATGGTTTTCTGTTACCTACAGAATCAAGTCGCAACTCCTTGGCAAAGCACCCAAGATACTTCACAATCTGCTTCCAAATAATGCTCCCTTTTGACTCTGGCAAAATTTTCCGCAAAAGGGCCAGAGAGTAAATATTTTCACCTTTGCAGGGCATATGGTCTCTGCCCTAACTATGCAAGTCAGACATTTTAGTGAAAAAACAGCCATACACAATATGTAAACAAATGAGTATGGCCACATTCTGAGCAAATATTAACTTACGGATACTGAAATGTAAATTTCATCTAATTTTCACATGTCACAGGATATTATTCTTCTTTTGATTTTTCCCATTTTGTACAGCTAATGGTCCAGACAAAAATAGACAGCATGCTAGATTTGGCCAGTCTTCCAACCCCTCCTGTATACTGCTTACACTACACTGAAAATCTCACCACTTCCCAAATAAAATATTGTCAGGGTGCATTGTTGTTGCACATAATGATCCCTTTGCCCAGAAGAGCTTTACTTCCATAACCTTGTTCTCTCCTGGTGAATTCCTACAGGACCAGGAGAGCTTGATCACATATTGTATTCTTCCCCAAATCTTCTCCTACAATCTTCCCATCTTGATCAGTGGCTGCTTCAACCATTCAAGGACTTAACCCAAATAATCCACGCTTGACTCCTTCTCCCACATCTCACGTCCAATCCATGAGCAAATCTTTCTCATACTCTCTTGAAAAATAGGTCCCAAATCCTACATTTTTCTCCGTGATTGTCCGCAACACCATTATCTCTCATTTGACCTATCTGAACCCCTCTCCTATAGAGGGGAGAACAAAACACAAGCCAGAGTGTTTTCCAACACAGAAGTTGTGGTGATTCTATAAAAATGTAAGTAAGATTATTTACTCTTCTGCTCAAAACCCTCTAATAGCCTCCTATTTTACTCAAAACAAAGGAAAATTCTCACACAGCCTAAAATCCCTACGTGTCATAAAAATCCCCACTTACTATCTCTCTGATCTCATCTCCTGCTACTGTTTGTTCCCTCACTCACCCACACCTGACACAGAGTTGCCTGGTTATTCCTGGAAAAGGCTGCCCAAGTGCCTGCCTCAGGACATTTTTACTTGCCGTTCCTTGTGCCTGAAATGCCTTCCTACAGCTATTCGCAAAGATCACTCACCTCCTTCAGACCTTTGCTAAAATGGCAACCTCTAGGAGGCCATTTCTAAACTCTCTATTTAAATTTCACACTTCTGAGGCACTTGTTGCCACCTACTGTACAATTCATTTGGTTAAGTCATTTGGCTCCATTAGATCTACACTTCTTGCTATGGGGAAACTTTAGTAATGGAACATCACTTTAATTACATTAAGCTTAACTTCTCCCCAAATTTGCCCCAGCTAATCCACTTGACCCAAACTAAACAATAAAGATAAAATAGCATCAAAACAAAGCAATTCAGAAGCAGAAATTTGCCAAATGTCAGTATTTAGTTACTAAATTTATACCCAATCAAGTATTTTATATATAAGTAACAGAAACCAAATGTGCTGATCTTTATCAGAAGATATAAAATTGATAAGAAATCTTAACTCAGAAGTTGACATGTAAGATTTAACTTATACATATATCTATTCCAGAATTGTTGCTGGTATTGAGCAATTTGAATTGCTTTGCACAAGCAATACAAACCCTCTTTTTTAGGGTAGGCCAAGGCCAGAATTGACAAACTGTGAAAAGTTATCAAAGTCATCAAGATATCTCACCATTACTATTTATTTGTGCAAATTTCCATTATATAACAGCAATTCTCAATACCCACAACCTAAATAAAAAGTTAAAAACCCTATCCATCACTGCTAGGGTAGGATAAGTTAATATACTTAATGGGCTTAGAATAGTATCTGGAACATATTAAACATTTAATAAATGTTGGTTATTGCTGTTTTGGGCAATGAGAACAATAGCATCACAAACTGGAAAATGCACACCTCACGTGGATTGGTATTCCAGGATGGGTTCTCAAAGCTACAGGACAAATCCATATCTTTTCAGAAAATCAGTTCTACCTGGAAGCAAATAAAGCAAATAATATAAAACTTTTTAAATAAAATGTAAACATGGATACACTTAAGAGTTGAATACAACATATTTTAACATTTTAAATCAATTTTCCCATTCCTGGAGAGCTTTGAGCTACAGTCACAGACTCAGTTCAATCTCTTCCTCTGAGGATATTTTGGTGGAAAAAAATCTTTGACAAGCACTGCTTTATGAAACAACTTCTTCGTTCCTGTAGATAAGCAAACAGCACATGTCTACTCTCACTTTCCATGTAGGTGAAGAGTGAACTCAACACTTTGTTCTATCTAACTTTATTTTTTCCTCTAACTTTCCATGGGCCAAAATTTTCTGTTGCTGCCCTCCCCACCAGGAAGGCTTTCTACCCTGGACATGTGAAAGCAAACCTGAGTTACTCCTTCTATCTATAAGTGCTCCCCTTTTATTTTCAGCAAAACCAAGATTAATACCTACATGCAAATTCCTAAAATGCGGCTTTTTTAAATATTTGATTAATAAGTTATAATTAGGAAATATTAAGTACCATATATTTGCATCTTAATGAGACTATTGGAAAGGAGGAAATCAAAATAATGATTCTTGTGTTCTTAAGAAGTTCTATAGAATTTAGTGTTTATGTCTTGATTACAAAACCTCTTCACAATTCACAAAATGTTCCTCAGCTCTGCCTCCCATTTAAATCTGATTAATCCAGATGACCTTGTTCTAACAGTGGGTGGTTTATTGTGATTTATTTTTGGAAATTGCTAACGAAAAAGAAAAATTTAACTTTAAAATATCTGTGTCCTAGGAAAATAGAGTGTAACTTTTATGAAGGTCAAATATTTGAGAATTATACTCAACAGTGGCATTTATGGCTTTCTACACTGAGTTGACAAATTACTGAATATCCACCTCTCATAGAAAGACTTTAAAAGTAAGTGTATCTAATTAATACCAAAACCTGAAAATGTATACTACAGAAACCAAAATTTTTCAAATTAACTTATAAACACTTGATATGTATACTTAATTATTTATATTTATAATTTTTCTCTCTATATATGCATGTACATGTATATATGTGTACATATATATATATACATACATAAAGAAAAGTTGTGAAAAAGATACCAAAAAATTATAGTTTAATGTAATATATTTCTACCAGAAGAAACTAATAAATGAGCTGAAGCAAGGGAGAAAATGTCCTGTCTTTGCTATTCTTTTTTTTTAATATGATAAAATACATTTATTGGCGTTGGGGAAACAATACTAATAAGAAAAAAATGATAATTTGATGTCCTCCCTTTTGGAATTGCTAAAGCATTTTATAACTGAGTCCCGCATCATCCCTGTGAAATAGTCATTACAAACATTACATCATAATTATTGAAATAGAAACACCAAAAAAAATTACTTTCTTTGGCTAAAATCACTCTGTGAAAAGCAGACTATCCCAAAAATTAATTTAGCATCAAATGATATCCTTAAACATTTTCAAGAACACAGAAAGAGAACAACAACAAAAAAAAGGGTTGTAAATAGTCTTCCAGGTCCTTCCCCATTCATTTGTGACTCTATAGATTCTAAGGGAGTTGGAAGTTAAGTCCAGTAGAGAAATAAGGCCTAAATGTTTCTGTAAAAGTATCAGAAAAGGTCAATCTACCTTCATAATATAGAATGAAACCTCTCCCAACTCATAATCCAGAAAAATGAGAATCCATGTGAGTCTTCCTACCTCCTCTCCACCACGTGGATTCATTCAGTGCCAAATTTGCTGGCAGCCATCCTTGGCGAATGCTGATGTAGGAGCTTGATTAGGGAAAAATTCCTTGCACACACCTACGGCCAGTTACCTGTGCCTCTCACTTCTCCCTGCCATTAATGCCTGCCAACCTCAAACTCTCAGAACTCAAGACAGCTGGGTGAAAAGTAAACCTCCTAGCACTGTAAGAAGTGTATTTTTCCATAAGTCACACTTCCTCTGTCTTCAGATGTGATAACATTGGATCGGGCAGTTCCAGGACCTCGTGTCAAATCTACCTTCAAGGTGCTCCTTATTTCATGCAGACCAGGCTACCAGGAAGGGAGACAGGAATTCCCTTTCTCTAATTTTATGAAAACATTGCTGGGGTGGTTGGGTTTTCGTACCTGTTCTGGGTACTTTCAATACTTGTCAGTAATTCCAGTTTAGACTGCATGCACTTTTGTGTTATTTCACTTAGCATGTTTTTTTGGTATGGAAATATGGTGATAAAGTATGATTTTGTGTTCACTTAGTTTTTCTTTAACATCCTTCTCTCCCACCAACAAATCAAAAAAAAAAAAAAAAGGCATCACGATTTTTTCCTAGTAACTACTGACATTGTTCAGATTCAGAAGATAATTACCCTTTCCAATTTTCTACCTTCATCCTTGACTCAAATGGGTCTTTTTCCCAGCTTTACTGAGATAAAATTGACATATAATGTTGTGTAATTTTAAGGTGTACAATTTGATTTATTACACTTAAATATTACAAAATGATTACTATCATAGTTTTAGCTAACACCTTCATCATGTCCCATAATTATTTTTTGTGGTGATAATATTTAAGATCTACTTTCTTAGCAACTTTCAAGTATATAATTCAGTATTATTCACTATAATCACCATGCTGTACATTAGATCCACAGAATTTGTTCATCTTATAACTAGAAGTTTGTACCATTTGGCCAACATCTACCCATTCCCCCATCCTCTAATCCCTGGTAATTACCACTCTACTGTTTCTAGAAGTTTGGCTTTTTAGATTCCACATATAAGTGATATCATACAGTATTTGTCTTTCTCTGACTTTTTTACTTAGTATGATGCTCTCAAGTTCTATCCATGTTGTTGCAAATGGCAGGATTTCCTTCTTTCTCATGGCTAAATAATATATATATATATATATATATATATATATATATATATATATATATACACATCACATCTTTGTCACATTATCTGATGATGAACACAGTTTATTTCCATATCTTAGCTATTGTGAATAATGTTGGAATGAATATGTGGGTGCACATAGCTCTTCCTGTTTTTATTTCCAAAGTGGAATTTCTGTATCAGATGGTAGGTCTACTTTTAATCTTTGAGGAACCTCTATACTGTTTTCCATAGCAGCTTCACCAATTTACATCCCCATCAACAATGCACAATAGTTCCCTTTTCTCCACATCTTCACTAATACTTGTTATCTCTTGTCTTTTTGATGATAGAGATTCTAACAGAAGCAAAGTGATATTTCACTGAGGTTTTAATTAGCATTTTCCTGACGATTAGTAATGCCAAGCACCTTTTTGTATATCTGTTGGCCATTTAAATGTCTTCTTCAAAGAAAGGTCTATTCAGTTCCTCTGTCCGTTTTTTAATTGCTTGGGGTTTTTTTGTTATTGAGTTGTATGAGTTCTTTATACATTTTGGATACTTACCTCTTCTCAGATACATAATTTGCAAATATTTTATCCCATTCCATAGGCTGCCTTTTCATTTTATTGATTTTTTTAAAACTGTGCAGCTTTTTAGTTTGATGTAAATGCACTTATAAATTTTTGCTTTTGTTGTCTGTGCTTCTGAGGTCATATCCAAAAAATCTTTGCTAAGATCAATATCAAGTTGCTTTTTCCCTTTGTTCTCATCCGGAAGTTTTATAGTTTCAGGTCTTATGTTTAAGTCATTAATCAATTTTGAATTAATTTTTGTGAGTGGTGTAAGATAGGGATCTTTCATTCTTCTGCATGTGGTTACCCAGTTCTCCAACACCATTTATTGAAAAGACTATCCTTTCCCCTTTGCATATCCTTAGATCTTTGTCAAATAGTTGGCCAGGTATGCAAGAGTATTTCTGGGCTCTCAATTCTCTTCCACGTGTCTATGTGTCTATTTTTATGGCAACACCATAAAGTTTTGTTTATAATTGCTTTCTTTGTAGCGTACTTTGAAATCAGGAAGTGCGCTGCCTCCCCCTTTGTTATTATTTCTCATGATTGCTACAGCTATTCAGAGCCTTTGTAGTTCCATACAAATTTTAGGACTTTTGTTTTCTGTTTCTGTGAAAAATGCCATTGAAATTTTGATAGGGATTGCATTAAATCTATAGATGGTTTTTGGTAACATGGACATTTTAACAATATTCATCCTTCAAATCCATGAACACGAGATATCTTTCCATTTGTTTGTGTCTTCTTCAATTTTTTTCATCAACTTCTTGGAGTTTTCAGTGTGCAGATCTTTTACCTTCTCAGTTAAACTTATCCCTAAGTATTTTACTGCTTTTGATGCTATTGTGAATTGCATTGTTTTATTTCTGTTTCAGCTGTTTCATTGTTAGCATATAGAAATGCAGCTGATTTTCTGTATGTTCATTTTGTATCTTTGAACTTTCCTGAATTCACTGATGAGTTCTAACAGTGTGTGTGTGTGCGTGTGTGTGTGGTCTTTAGGATTTTCTATATGAAAGATCATGTCATCTGCAAAGAAAGCTAATTTTATTTCTTCCTTTCCTATTTGGATGCTTTTTATTTCTTTTTCTTGCCTGATTGCTCAGCCTAGGACTTCCAGTACTATGTTGAATAGGAGTGGTGAGAGTGAGCACCCTTGTCTTGTATCTGGTCTTAGAGAAAAAGCTTTCAGCCTTTCATCATTGAGTAAAATGTTAGCTGTGGGCTTTTCCTGTGTTATGTTCTTTCTATACTCTGTTGAGCATTTTTATCATGAAAGGATGTTATACTTTATCCGGTGCTTTTTCTACATCTATTAAAACAATTATATGATTTTTATCTTTTATTCTATTATTGTGGCATATCACATTTATTGACTTGCGTATGTTGAACCATCTTTGTAGCCCAGCAGTAATTTATCATAGTGTATGACCCTTTTAATGTGCTGTTAAATTAGTTTGCTAATATTTCTGTTGAGAATTTTTGTATCTATATTTATCATAAATATTTGTCTGTGGCTTTCCTGTAGTATCCTTACCTCACTTCAGTATCAGGGTAATGCTGACCACATAATATGTTTGGAGTATTTCCTCCTCTTTAATTTTTTTAAGAATTTTGGAAAGATTGGAATTGATCCTACTTTGAAAGTTTGGTAGAGTTCACTAGGAAAACCATCTGGCCCTGGGCTTCACTTTTTTGGGAAGTTTTTGATTACCAATTTAATCTTCTTCCTTATTACTGGCCTGTTCATATTTTCTATTTACTCATGATTAAGTCTTAGTAGATTGTATGTTTCTAGGAATTTATCCATTTCTTCTAGGTTATCCAACTTATCGGTATATAATTATTCATAGTAATCTCTTATGATCTTAATTATTTCTGTGGTTCAGTTCAGTTGTAACGACTCCTCTTTCATTTCTGATTTTATTTATTTGATTCTCTTTCTTTTTCTTAGTTTAGCTAAAGATTTGTCAATTCTGTTTCTCTTTTCAAAAAAAAACTAGCTCTTAGTTTTGTGAATCTTTTCTATTGTTTTTCTGGTCTGTATTTCATTTATTTCTGCTCTGATTTTTGTTATTTCCTCCTTTATACTACCTTTGGGTTTAGTTTATTCTTTTTCTAGTTCCTTAAGTGTAAAGTTAGACTGTTTATTTGAGACCTTTTTTTCCTAATGTAGGTGTTTATTGATATGAACTCCCCTCTTAGAAAACTGCTTTTGCTGCATCCCATAAATTTTTGAATGTTGTATTTTCATTTGGCTAAAGATATTTTTTCATTTTCCTTTTGATCTCTTGTTTGACACTGGTTGTTTAGGAGCACATTGCTTAATTTCCACATACTTGTTGAGTTTCCAGCTTTCCTTCTGTTATTGATTTCTAATTTCACACCAAGTTTGTCAGAAAAGATACTTAATATGATTTCAAACTTCTTAAATTTGCTAAGACATTTTTTGTGACCTATCATATGATCTATCCTGGAGAATGTTCCATGTGCACTTGAGAAAAATGTGTATTCTCCTGCTATAGGATGGAATGTTCTACATATGTTTGTTATGTCCATTTGGTCTAAAGTATAGTTCAAGTCCAATATTTCCTTGTTGATTTTCTGTCTGAATGATCTATCCATTGCTGAAAGTGGTGTATTGAAGCCCCCTACTATTATTGTATTGTTGTCTATTTCTCCTTTCAGATATGATAGTATTTGCTTAATATATTTAGGGGCTCCAATGTTGAATGCATATATATTTAAAATTGTGATATCTTTTTGATGAACTGACCACTTTACTATTATATAATGACCTTCTGCCTTTTGTTTACATTTTTGGCTTAAAGTCTATTGTGTCTGATATAAGTAGAGCTGCCCCTGGTCCTTTTGATTTCCACTTACATGGAATATCTTTCTATTCCTTCACACTGAACCTCAAAGTGTCCTTGATGGTGAAGTGAGTCTCTTAAAGGCAGTATATAGTTGGGTCTTATTTTTTTTATCCATCGAGCCACTCTACCTATTTTTGTTTTTCAATCAGAGAATTTAATCCATTTATATTTAGAGTACTTCATAGGAAAGGACTTACTAATGTCATCTTCTTATTTTCTGGCTGTTTTATAGTTCCCTTGCTCCTTTCTTCCTTTCTTGGTGTCTTCCTTTGTGAATTGATTATTTTCCATTGTGGTATGCTTGATTCTTTTCTCTTTATCTTTTTGCATAAGTGTAGCTTTTGGCTTTGTGGTTACCATGAGACTTACATATCTTATAGATATTAAAGTCTCTTTCATGCTGACAACAACTTAACATTTGCTATTCTTTTAATTTAGAATTTCATGAATAAAACTTAAAATCCAGATTATATCATAAAATAATTATGGCCTAAAAAATTATATTTTGGGATGGCTAATACATCAGTCAAAACATGTGACATTGAACAAACACTGGGGGAGAGGGGGTTTTGGGTGCTGGCAATTTTCAATTTTTTTTTACTTCAAAGGTGGTTATATTCATGATTAATATTTTATTGCCCTGTATATTTATGTTTTATACATGTCTGCATATGCACATTACATTTCATAATTAAAACAGATTAAAATGAAAAGTATAAAATTGCAAAGCTATTTTTTAACACTAAAAAGAGTCCTGCAAGATAACCAGAAAGAAGATCAACTTCCCTATGGGCCATTGCTCTTCTTGTCAATAGCAACTGCTACTAGACAAGAGCAACTAAATACTTAAGGTACTTAGGATAGCATCTAATAGAAAATATTCAAGTCTTACATGAAGAAAACCATAAAAGTATTAAAGAACATTTTCTTAAAATTCTGATCAATGGAGAGGTATGTTATTAGATATAATGACATACTATAGTAAACATTAATATAAAATAAAACCTTAATTAAATACCCTAGGACTTATTTGTCTATTTGAATCCAAAAATAAATATATATATATTTATATATGCTATATATGTTTGTTTTTACTTCTTCAACTTTTTATTATAAAAATTTTCAAGCACATAGAAAAGTAAATATATATACATATTTTTAAATAAACAGTCATAAGCTTAACACAAACTTAACAATTAATATTAACCATATTCATTTATTTACTTGCTATAATACATTAAAATTAGGACTTAAGACATTCCTGTCCAAAGTATTTAGGATAAATTTCTAAAAGTAAGAACATTTTTCTACATAGCCACAATGAGTATAATATTTAACAAAATATTAATATATTTTGTTATTAATATACAAATACTGAAGTATTAATAATATTACTCAGTTCATATTCAAATTTCTTCAGTTGCCCTAAAAATGGCCTTTATTGATCATTTGTTCAAATAAGGATCATAGCAGGATGTACATGTGGCATATGGTTGTTGTATCTTTTGTCTCTTTTAATATAGGGTAGGATGCATTCTAACACTCCTGCCATACACACACACACACACACACACACACACACACACACACACACACTGACTTGTTGAACATACTAGGACAGTTATGTAAGTTGTCCTACGTTAGGAACAATGCTAGGGATTTTTATTGTTTTTTCTTGGTCTTGTTTAGAATTTTTCTTTTTCATGCCCTGTATTTCCTTTAAAAATAAAAGTTAGATGTACAGGCTTTTTTTAGCATAGGTTTAATTTGGGGGCAGAAATCTTTAATAGGCGATGCTGGTTCTACTTACAACACATTCAGAGATATAAAACATTTGGTTGTCCACTGCTAGTGTTGCTATGGTTGATCACTGGGCTTGAGCAGTTAGAGCCTGATTGCCCCATTGTCAAGTTAGATTTTAATTGCTTGCAATCATAAAGTAATCCATAGGGTACTACTCTGTCACAATGCAAATATTGAGCTCCTCAGCACCTCTCCCTAATGGTTCAGCATGCACTGATAAGCTTTGCCTGCATAAATTATTTCAATATGAATTGCAAAAAGAAATATTTTTAATTGTATTACTTAATCCATATTGATTAGTTTCCATTCAAAAAAAAGAATCTCTTTTTAACAGAGACAATTTGGCTATCTTGAAATTCATTTCCAATCAGAATGGAAGAATAAATGCTTAATCCTTTCTTCTCAATTAACAATATGTTAAGGAGTTAGTGTAATAGTCATCTCTCCTGACAACAAATGAGGCTTTTATTTTCTTTTCTCTTTTCAGAAATCATTATGGAGTATATCCATATGTTTCAATCTATTATAGCTATTTTTCTTTCAATGGTAAGATTGCCCCCAGCTTTGGTCAAGAGCCATTGGTTCCTCTGCTATTTTTGACAATACTAAATCAGGCCTTGAAAGCCTCCTTGTTTTCTGGCACAACAAGCTCTCTTTGGCTCACCTTTGCATTACCTGTTTCACATCTGGAAATTGCCATAGTCCTAAGGAACCTTGTTATTTGTGGTGAACTGTATTTAGAGACTAAAATCATAATACTACATAGGCTCATTGTTAGAGGTAGCATTTTTCTCCCTTTCATGAAAAGAGGTAGGAAATATAATTTGTTATTAGAAAAAAAAAATGAGTTCATATGGTTATTTCTAATACATATTACAGGATTTTCATTTAGATTATTTTATTTTATACTGATTTTTTTAGTCTACATAAAAAAATAAATAATACTACTATTAAACATAAAATTAGTATATTGAATGAAAATATCATAGTTTTTGATCCTTAGAATATATTACTCCAACATATCCCACAATTAAAATAAAGTGGCATCCACACAAAATTATTAAATATAGACCAATGAAAGAAAATAAGGATTTCAGAAAAATTTTTAAAAGACATTTCAAATCAGTGGGTGGCGTCTTAGTCTGTTTGGGACGCTGTAATACCACATCGTAAATGGGATCACTTATAAATGCAGAAATTTATTTCTCATAGTTCTGGGTTAGAAGTCCAAAATCGAGGGGCTAGCAGATTCAGTATCTGGTGAGGGCCTGCTTCCTGGTGCAAAGATGACCATCTTCTCACTATAACCTCATATAGGAAGCAAGCAAGGGAGCTCTTTAGGGTCTCTTTTATAAGGGCACTAATCCCATTCATGAGGGCTGTGCCCTCATGACCTAATCACCTCCCAAAGGACCCACTCCCTAATACCATCATACTGGGGGTTAGGAACTCAACCTATGAATTTGGGAGAACACAAACATTCAGTCTGTAGCAAGTGGTGAATATATCAACATTCAATAAGTGGTATGCATATATCCAGCCACATACTTGGAAAAAAATGTTAGATTCCTCTGTCATAATATAAGCAAAAGTAAATTTTACCTGGATTCAAAAGTTAAATGCAAAGAGCAAAAGTATTATAATAAATATATTTTTTTAATTTTCTATCTTAAAGAAAGGAATGCCCTCCTAAACAAGATGAAAAACACTGATTCAAAAAGGAAAAGATTAAAGACTACTTGACACCAAAGTATAGGATATAGGACACTATGTGAAAATATTTTCAAATGCATTATACCATTATATAATAAAGAAGGAGTTCTATAAATTAATTTTTAAAAACTGAACTTCAATTAATAAAAGAAAGATGTGGGGCACCTGGGTGAGCTGAAGCATCTGCCTTCAGCTCAGGTCATGATCCCAGGGTCCTGGGACCAAGCCCCACATTGAGCTCCCTGCTCAGTGGGGAGTCTGCTTCTCCCTCTCCCTCTGCCACACTCCCGCTTGTGCTCTCTCTCTCCCTCTCTGTCGAAAAAATAAATAAATAAAATATTTAAAAGAAAGAAAAAAAGAAGAGATGTGAGGAGTGCATTGGTGGCTCAGTTGTTTAAGCCTCCGACTCTTGATTTCGCTTCAGGTCATGATCTCAGGGTCATGGGATCCAGCTCCCCAATGGCTCTGCGCTGAGCATGGAGCCTGCTTAAGACTCTCCCTCTCCCTCTGCCCCTCCTCCTTTGCTCATGCTGTCTCTCTCTCTCTCTCAATAAAAATAATAATTAAAAAATGTGAACATGTAATTTACAAAAAGAGAAATACAAACAAATATCTGAAAAGATGATCAGCCTCACTAATATGTAAGAAAATACAAGTTAAAATAAAAGCAAAAGGGGCACCTGGGTGACTCAGTCATTTGAGCATCCGACTCTTAATTTCAGCTAAGGTCATGATCTCAGGGTCCTGGGATCCAGCCCCCTGTCTGGGCTCCCTGCTCAGCAGGGAGTCTGTTTCTCCTTCTCCCTCTGCCCCTCCTCCCTGCTTGTGCACATTCTCTCTCAAATAAACAAAATCTTTTTAAAAAAAGTTTTGGTGAGAGTGTAAAATGGTACATCTTTTTTGAAGGGCAGTATGTTAATCAATCAGAATGCTGAGTCTTTATGGAGCAGTAGTTTCATTTCTAGCCAGTAGAAATATACACAGGCAAATGATATATGTTCAAGAATATTCACTAAATTATTGCTTATTATAATGAAAACTTTTAAATAATCTCCTTGTCTACTGATGTATAAGTAGTTAAAATTTTGTGGTATATTTATAATGTGAGAAAAACATATGTATATTGATTTAAGGAGATATTTATGCTACAAAATATGTGTGGTATGATCTAATTTACATTTAAAAACATATATGTGTGTTACATATGTGGACTTGGTTTTTGTCATATGTTAATATGAATAGATAATATTTCTGTGTAGTGTATGTGACACACAGAGAAAAAATAGTAGCTAGCAATAGGATTTGTTTTACAGAAAAAACAATTATTTTTGAAAAAAATCTGATAAACACTTGAAATAAATAATAAACCCAGAGGACAGATGCTGTTTTATACCAAGGTTTCACAGAATGAGGCAATAACACTGTGCATGACCCAGGGGAGTAATATTCCAGATGAGGAGGAGGTGGCAAACAGATAAGAGAGAATGAAGGATGAGAAGAAAGAACCCCAGGAAAATGAAAGATGGGGGAGGGTGACCAAACATAAGTGGTTAAGTGGCCAAGAAGAAATATTTTAAAGAAGAATTTCTAAAATGAGATTTTGAGATATTTGCAGCATTACTCAAAGAGATTCTTCCTGGTGACATACAACTCATCCAAAATCTGAAATAGCATAAATACTATGTGGGTGAAGTTATTATATTAAAAAAAGAAAGAAAGAAAAAGCCCACAGTGAAGAAGCTGATGTAACCTCTAGGGAATACAACATTGAACAGTCATATGTAAAGAAGGATCTAGACACAAAGGTGACAATATTAACAATAATACAATAAAAAGACTCCAGGCATCCAGAGAAATCTCATTGAAAGCTGTGAAATGATTGCATGGGTTGGAGTTTTAAATCACTTTGTTGAGCCCTTGATGGTCCAGGAGACCCCACCCAACATCTGATTTATACATGCTCTGGACTGCTTGATTTTTTTACTATGGAAATTTATTAATACTCTATAAAGAGAAGGGAGAGAGGGAGGAGGGATGAATAAAGAAAAGAAGACATAGACAGCTGGCACCCTGTAATGAACTAGAACCAGGAACAAAACTAGGTAAATAATGTCCAATAATCATTCATCTTCCCTCCACTAGTTCCAACTCACTGTATCCATTTCAGTTAATAATATTACTGATTAATGAATCACTTCACCTTATACTACCTTTATTTTTCTTTCCCCAACTTTACATTCTCCTTTATGTCAATTAGCTGCAATGCCCTGATATACCAACCTTGATTGAAAATAAAAATCCCTGGGGCACCTTTGTCAGTTAAACATCTGACTCTTGGGGTGCCTGGATGGCTCAGTCATTAAGCATCTGCCTTCAGCTCAGGTCATGATCCCAGGGTCCTGGGATCGAGCCCCGCATCGGGCTCCCTGCTCCGCGGGAAGTCTGCTTCTCCCTCTCCCACTCCCCCTGCTTGTGTTCCCCCTCTCGCTGTGTCTCTCTCTGTCAAATAAATAAAATCTTTAAAAATAATAATAATAATAAACATCTGACTCTTGATTTTGGCTCGGGTCATGATCTCAGGATTGTAGGATTGAGCCCCACAAAGGGCTCCACTCTCAGTGTGGAGTCTGTTTGAGATTCTCTCTCCCTCTGCCCCTCCAGCTCATTCTCTCTCTCTAATAAATAAATAAATCTTGAAAGAAAGAGAGGAAAGAAAGAAAAGAAAGAAAAGAAAAATAAATCCCCTTTCATCTGAAAAAGGAGCTTCAGAAAGAAAGTCCATGTTCCACAGAAAAGAAGATAAGATGCTCACCTAACCAGAGAGATCAGAGATAATCAAGCCTGGTATTGAAATAGTGACAGATAATGCAGGATGTTCAACCTCATATCCAAATCCAGTATCATATCTACTATATGCAGCCATTCATTTCCAGTCTAACTGTCACTGTCCTCATTCAAGTGACATCACTTCTTACCTAGATGATAGCAGATACCTACTACCGTTCTGGCGTCTTGTCTCTACCCACTCCACTCTATTCTGTGCAAAGATTCTTGATGAATATTTGTTTCAGTCATGGTTCTAGATTGTAAATCCCCAAAACTGACTTGTTCTAACTTAAGCAGAAAAAGTATTATACACAGACTATCAGGAAGTCCTTAGAATCAGGTGGAAGACCATTGAGCCAAGTTCAGGAAATTGAAAAGAATCCAAGAGGGTGACAAAGTGGGAAAAACAGTCAAAGTCATGTTACAAGAAGAGTTGGAGGAGGACACCCTGCTGGTGCTATGACCACTGAACACTCTCCACCACCCTAGCCAGATACACTGGTAACATAATAGGTCACTGTATGTCACTACGTCTTTGTGTTAATCCCTCAAGTTAAAGAATTGCATAGGAGTTTCTAATTGGCTGAGTCAAGGTTATGTGGCTCCAACTTCAAGTGGGGATAAGAAATGTCTGTCTTTGGTTTCCACAGTGGAACAGACCTCAGCCTCCAACTAATACCTCATAGTAGGGAATAGCAAGAGTGATCAGATTCTGGGTAACCAAAAAAATAATAATAATGTTAACTACAATCTTCTTTAACGAAAACTCTGACATCAACTAATCTCCAACAAAGGAGGCAAGATTATACAAAGAGGAAGACAGTCTCTTCAATAAATGGTGCTGGGAAAACTGGATAGCTTCCTTACGCCGTACACAAAAACAAAGTCAAAATGGACTAAAGACCTAATCATGAGACCTGAGATCATAAAATACCTAGAAGAGAACATAGGCAGTCATTTCTTTGACATTGGTCTTAGCAACATTTTTTCTACATATGTCTCCTCAGGCACAAGGAAAACAAAAACAAAAATAAACTATTAGGACTACATCAAAATAACAAGCTTTTGCACAGGAAAGGAAACCATCAAAAAAAATGAAAACAAAACAAAACAAACAAACAAACAAAAAAACAACCTACCAAATGGGAAAAGATATTTGCAAATGATATATCTAATAAGGGGTTCATATATAAAATATATAAAAATAAATTTATACAACTCAATGCCAAAGAAAAAAAAATCCAATTTATTTTCAGACCACAATGCTTTAAAACTTGAAGGCAATCACAAGAGAAAATTTGGAAGGAACACAAATACATGAAGGTTAAAGAGCATCTTACTAAAGAATGAATGGGTCAACCAGGAAATTAAAGAAGAATTTAAAAAATGCATGGAAACAAATGAAAAGAAACATGACAGTTCAGAACCTTTGGGATGCAGGAAAGGTGGTCCTAAGAGGGAAGTATATAGCAATACAGACCTTTCTCAAGAAACAAGAAAAGTCCCAAATACACAAGCTAACCTTACACCAAAGGAGCTGGAGAAAGAACAGCAAATAAAGCCTAAATCCAGCAGGAGAGGAGAAAGATTAGAGCAGAAATCAATGATACAGAAATTAAAAAAACAAAAAACAAAAAAAAACAGAACAGATCAACAAAACTGGGAGCTGGTTCTTTGAAAGAATTAACAAAAGTGGTAAACCCCTAGCCAGACTTATTAAAAGGAAAGAGAAATGACCCAAATAAATAAAATCATGAATGAAAGAGGAGAGATCACAACAAATATAACATTGTATGTCAACTATATCAAGTGTAAATTTAAAAAAAATAAGGAAACTTTTACCTTTGCATCCACATTCCTAAATATAGCATCAAGGCAATAATCACTCTATCCCTGAATTAGCTTTCTAGCCTTCCCCTCTTTCTTTCAATTCATTCTTCATTGATTATTCCCCATTCCCACTGCACTTCCCAGGGATTCTTTCTGCTGGTAGTTATCCTTCCTGATTTCTACCTACACCAAAGATAACACCATCTTCAAGACTCCTCCTCAAATGCAAACTCTTTCAAAAATTTTCCTTGTTTTGGGGCATGTGGGTGGCTCAATCAGTTAAGTGTATGCCTTCAGTTCAGGTCATGATCCCGGGGTCCTGGGATCAAGCCCCTCAACAGGCTTCCTGCTCAGCGGGGAGCATGTTTCTCCCTCTCCCTCTGCTCTCCCTGCTTGTGCTATCAGATAAATAAATAAAATCTTTAAAAATTTTTTTTCTTTGTTTCCAGATAATTTTTCCCTTTTTGGAGGTCTCAATTTATAATACTTACATTCTTCCAAATTTATATTTTAATTATTTGCATGCATTCTATCGCTCCCTCTAGATTGCAATCTCTTTAAGAACAGAGTATGATTTATTTTTTATATTTTTACAAATATCTTCAACATAGGTGCCAAATAAATGTTGAACTAATTATGCAAATGTAGCACTCAAAAGCAGATTTGAAACATAATAATTCACAAGCAGAAATTGGTTGCAGAATTACTGTGGAATAAAAAGACAAGGATGTAATAATAATAGACATGACCTCTACTTTAAGAAAGCTCTATGTAAACATAAAAATCTGAATTTAAGAAATCATCCCTCTTTATACATTTACCTAACAAAAGTATTCATTTTCAAAAAGAGCCACTGTAACCTTAAAAAGGTAAACTTGCTAGGAGTATTAAAATATCATTTAATTTGCAAAAATGTGTTTTTAAATATCTATTGTATAAAGAAAGCTGCACATATACATATATCTTTTCATCAAACTCCTACTCTTCCAAAAATATCTTCCCTGGCTCTGTGATCTATAAGTAAGCAGAAAAAGAGGGGGGGCGGGCGGGAGAAGAAAGCTGGTCTAACAGAAACTACAAATGGTGATTGAAGGGTTTGGAAAAAGATCTATTAAAGGAGGTCAAGAGAATGGGTTAAAGATTGATTTGAGACAATTTAATAACAATCTATAAATACATGAAGGGCTCTCACACAGCGAATAATCATCAGCTTCTCTCTAACTTTGATTTGGACCAGAACAAGAGAAAAATTGTTAGATAAGAAGAAAAAATTTTGATAGTAGTAATTACTTAATACTAAAATGGGTAGGTAAGGAGAATTGTGGACTCTCATTCCCCGTAAACTGGGTTTAAAATGTGGCTTAAAACATACAACCTGCCTAGAGGTAAAGAAAGACATTAGATAAATTTTCAAAGTCCCCTGCAATTTCTAGAGTCAGAAGTTTTAAATTTATTTCTCTTTCAGAAATCTTACTGTTTTTTGGATTCCCTGTTTCACCTAAGAAAGCTGTGTTGAAAGAATAATTTTAGGACTTTGTTATATACCAATTTTCTCCCACATCCATCTAAAAGTTTTGTCATTTTGATGATTACTTTCTGGCATCTGAGTGTTAAACACAGGAAGAACCCAAGAAGGTTCTAGCAAAGCATGACTCCTCCACCTCCATAGATCTACCTTCTCCCATACTCCAAAGCTCATTTATATTTGGATCAAAGAATCCCTTCTGCCTCTGTTGTACATTGATATAGATCAAGAAAATTAATAAAGGGAGAGATAAAAGTTGTGTGAAGATAGCCAAGGTACAACTAGCCTCAAGGTTAACCACATTACATCTTAGGTTAAAATTTCAATTTGTTTCAACTACCTTCAAATTAGCAGAGGAAATTAACCCCAAGTGTGTTGCAAGTCTCAGAATTTAAAGAAAATGAAATAAAAAAAATTTTAAAAACCTCTATGTACTAGCAATGCATTTAATTACAGGAAGTTAAAGAGTTGTTAAAACAATTTTATCAGAGTTCTCCAGAAAAGCAGAACCACTACAATGCACACAGAGACAGAGACAGACAGAGAGATTTTAAGAAAGTTTTTCTCACAAGATTGTGTGGGCTGGCAAATCTTGTAACAGATCATCTGGCTGGTAACTCAGACAAGAGTTGATGTTAGCATCTTGAGTCCCAGATTTGTAGGGCAGGCTGGCTAGCTGGAAATTCAGACAATATTTCTGTGTTACTGTCCAAAGAAGGCACAATTGGTTCTTTGTTAGGAAATCTCAGTTTTCATTCTCAAGGACTTCACCTGATTGGATGAGGCCCACCCATATTTTCAAAAGTAATCTCCTTTATTTATTTATTTATTTATTTTTTAAAGTAATCTCCTTTATTTAAAGTCAACTGATCGTAGGTGCTAATTACATTTACAAAATACTTCGCATCAACATCCAACTAGTGTTTGACGAAACAACTGAACACATAGCCTAGATGCATAAAATTTAACCATCATAACGGGTTTCCTTGTTTTTAAACTTAGTGAGGGTTTTTACTGATTTTGTTGTTCTAAAGTCTCTGAATCTCTTCAATAAACATCTTTGATAATAGCAATAGATGACTTGCAAATAATTTGATTTGTGTATGCATTCATTTAGTCAACAAATATTTATTGAGCATTCATATGCCCTGGCACTGTTCTAGGTACTTGGGATACAGAAATAGAGAAGATAGACAAGGCCCTTGTTGGTTTGCAATGTCAGGAGTTCCTGGGTGAAATTCAGCACTGGCCCCCATACACAGATGGCAAGGAGAAACCAAAGAAAAAAGCAGACCAATCCAGATTGTCAGGTGGCAGTTTTAATAAGCAAGGGAACTTACATATAAAGCTTGTCCTGAGTAAAAGCCACAAAATGAGTAAATCTCTGCACCCACGTAACAGAATCTTAAGAGTTTATATAGAGGCTTTAATAAGGCTTAGTCACATCTACTGTCCAGATGGTCTCAACACATTACTTTCTCAAGGCTGCATCCTCAGAGTAGCAACCAGTTTAGGAACAGTGGGCAGAACATACATTCCAAGGATAGGAGAGGAAGAAAAGAGCCTCCAATTGTCTGGGTCTGGTTTGCAGGTCAACCAGCCAACATGCCCTCTTGATGACCTTCTCCAATAGCTCTTGCCATCTTGGACTTTACGTTCCTCTTATTTAGAGTACATATTACCACTCAATATTATAATTTATATCTACTAGTTTATTTCTTAATATATCTCCACAATATTATTTCCCATAAGCTGGGAACACTTTTGGGTTTTTTTATTGCTTTATGCCCAACACATACAGGTCCAGATTGATAATAGGTAGCCACCACATGTGGTAAATAAATTAATCTGTAGTCCAGTACAGTCTTTCCATCTTGCAGATGATAAAGACCCAGAGAAGTTGACTTACTTAAAGTCATACAATTTTAGTTATTTAATCAGAAATTAACTATGGATATCCAGGTTCAAATATCTTCCAATAAACTACACATGTAAAAAGCACATTCAACAAACATGTATGAAAACCATGTCAATTCATGAAAATAATGGTCCCAACAAAAAGCAATTACACTCATAAATTAATCCAAGAGTGTCATTCATTCATCTTCCTTTCTTCATAAAATTAATATCAGTTTGACTACCTTCAATCTTGAGTTAAAAAAAAAAATAGCCTTGGTATTTTAGAAGAAAGGTATAACTAGAACTCCACTAACAACTGCCAAAGAATTCGCATCAAGAGTTTCAGAGTCCTAATATAAATTACTCTATCAACCTACTCTAACTTTGATACACATAGTTTAGCACTTAAACTAAACTGTAACCATTTGACAGTCTATCTCAAGGTTTCTCCAAAAGTAACCCTGTTTCCTACTGGAAATTAATTTCATGAGGTTAAAGGGAAAACACACCCCCAACTCCTATGTTTCCTTTTGTACCCCAAGTGCAGGAAGGGGACCACAGCCAGAACAAACCATTCAAAGTATTCCATTTCTCAGAAAATGGTTCAAAGAAGGTACATGTCCTGCATAGGGCCCATCAGAGGCCATCTACAAGGCTCCTCTGAGGTCACTAAGTATAAGAACCCTAAAGTTTAAAGCTGCTGGCAGTAATCTTTTTAATCATGTGGGGAGAGCTAGCCTATAAATGATGTCAGTAGAGAGATTTAGTAGAGAGTAAAACTAAAATATGAAGAATGAGAAACATAATAATATAATTTGAAGACACAGATCCAGTTATGTCTGAATTTTGTATTTTTAATTATGTGGGTCAATAAATATGTATTTTTACTTGAGGATGTTTCACAAGAAATAAATACAGTCCTACAAGTGTAAGCTCTAAGAATGCAGACATTTTCATATATTTTGATTTACTACTGTATCATCAGCAACTACAATGGTACCTTAACATCTAAAAGGCATTCAATAAACATGTAAAATAATACATCCAATGTTCATGGTGCCTACATCACCATGGTTAAAATCTGCCAAGAAAGTCAAGCAGGATCTCTCACTTATTAAATCACAAAGCCCAAAAGAGCTACTATGCACCGTGATATCAGTTATCTCATTAATCTTAATAACACAGGAGATAGGCATTATTATCCTCATTTTACAAATGAGGAAATTGAACTCGGATAGGTTAATTAATTTGCCCAAGGTCATGCAGGAAATGATGGAGCTGGGACTGAAGCCCAGGTGTTCCGTCTGACTCTAATGTCTACACATGTCTCTAAAATTACAACATTACATATTTTTATTTTGAGAATATTTTTATCAGTGTCCTTAGTCATTTGACACAATAGGGCAATGTTAACTCAACTTTTTTATTTTTTAATAAAAATTTCAAGAACTAAAGGTCAACATACCAAATCAAACATCAAGTATAGTAAGGCTGTAAATAGATTGTTCGACTCACTACTTGCTGTTAAACCCTGTCTTAATCATTTTGGGCTGATATAAGAGAATACTGGATCAGATAGTTTAAATAGCAAATATTTATTTCTCACAGTTCTGAAGGCTGGAAAGTACAAGACCAAGGTGTTGGCAGATCGAAAGTCTAGTGAGGACCCATTTCCTGGTTGGCGGATGGCCATCTTCCTTAAACTAGGAAACAGAATATCAATAAACTCTAGATTCTGGGTAAGTACTACTTAACACAACCAACCAGGACAGAACTAGAGGAGGAGGAAAGGGACTCCAGGGTAAAATAGGAAGTGGTACAGTGTTGGGCCAGAAAGGTCTCAGAAATTTCCCACAAATAACTACTTTCAGAAGGAGAGGGCCTTACAGTAAACAGAAACTTCTAGAGCAGCTCCCCAAATAAACAGGATAGTATTGCTGAGGTCATAAAAGCAGTAAAGAGAAATCTTGATGAATGTTGCCAAACAACTTACATAAGTCCCTCACTTTGTCAGTTAAAGGCTATGAGGAGATCAGGGAAAAACAAATAATAAAGGCAGGAAGGAGCCTTGCTAAATCGTATCAGGCTCTGAGGGCCAGCGATCCAGATCAAGAGTCTGTATTTTCAATACCTGACTCCAGCTACAGAGGAGAGAAGCCTTGAATAAAGCCCCTTTCCAATTCAAATCCATCCTAAAATAACCTCTCATCACCAGATCAGGAAAATTTACCTGATTCAAAATGCATAACATAAAATAAAATTTGGTCTGGTTCCATACAAGCAGAGGATGAAAATAAGTAACTAAATTTTATAACAACTGCTGAAAACTCATCAAAAATTTTGTTTTGAAGCAGATGAAAATTTTAATATAATATTCCCAAATAAACTTAAAAAAAAAATCTTTCAGGAAGCAATAGCAGTTGTGAAAGAACACAAAACAGAAATAGAGGACTCATAGAAGAGAGAACCATAAAATATGCAGAATTCAAGAAAGAAACTGAAAAAAAAATTTAGAAATAAAGACAAAATTATAAAGACCATAACAGAAAATAGACACCACAGAAAAAAATCATTAATTGACAGAATATAAAAAAGAGAAATGTGAATAAAATAAAACATATTGAAAAAGAGAAGAAAGGTTTCAAGGGAAGTAGATAGATATAAAACAGAAGAAAAGGAGATACCACATATATTTAAATCCTTAAAATTAAAAATAAAAATCATGGAATAAAGAAATATTTGAAACTTTCATTAAGAAAATTATCTGTGCATTAAATAATAATAATAATAAGGCACTGAATGAAGAACATATATCCTGAAATGGTATACTATGTACCTGGGAAAACATCCAGGCTAACACCAAGATGTTCCCCAGTAAAATTATTAGAAATCAAACAGAAAGATTACTTGGACATTTATCAAACAAATCAAGACATGCATAAATGATAGAAAATTAGAATGACATCAAATTTCTCACTGCAACATCAACACCAAGAAATAGTGAGAATTACCTACAAGCTACTCAAAAAAAGAAAATGTAAGATGAACATTTTATTTTCAGCTAAGCTTTTCTTTAAGTATATAGGCAATGGCCTTCTGAACATTAAGGAACCAAGGGACTATTTCACCAATTATCCTTTCTTGGAAATCTATTACAGAACAATCTCTATTCAATGAAGAAATTATTGGAGAAACTTTGCTAAAAGGAATGATGCACAATAATTATATTCAACACTAAAATTGAGACTAAAATATGGAGATTAGGGGAAAAGAATAGCATGCAAATGTTAAATATGATCTGGCAATTTAAAAATAGCACAAAGTAGTGATATCAGCAAGATAGAAGGATAGAGGTTCCAGCCTTCATGCTTCCAAAGAAAGACCATTTGACAACCAGACATAAACAAAAATACTTTCATAAGAGCACTGGAATCCAGGTGAGAAAATCTGGCAAACAGGAGCACAGAAATGAGAAGAGGTGCACTGAAGAGACACTGAGAAGGACAGTTTCATTTTACCTGTATTTCCTCTCCTTCAAAGGTGCATAGTACAGTGCCAAGAGAGATCCCCTTGGCCTGGGAGTTCTCTTAGGGGGAAAAGAGAGCAAAGCAAGCATTCAACTTCACCAAAGATCCAAGCTCCAGGCCTACCCCCAAGATAACAGCACCAGTCCCATTCATGGACCTTAGCACCTGGCCCACCCACAGACCCCAACATCAGACCCTCCTGTGAAGCTTAGCAACATGCCCACCCATTTGCAGACTCTAATGCCAGGCCTGCTTACCCTGCAGACACCAGTATCAGACCCATCCATGTACTCTACCAGCTGGCCTAGTAAGAATTCCTGATGCACTAAGTGGTGAGGGTTTTGCCCTGCCAAAGCCAGTAGGTACAGACTGGAAAGAAAAATTACTTTTTCAAATGTATAGTTATCAAAGCAAGGCTACAACAATCATGAAAACTCAGGGAGCCCTGAAACTACTAAAGGAACAAAATAAAGCTCTAATAATCAAATCTAAAGAAATGGAGATCTGTGAACTACCTGAAAAGAATTCAAAATAATTGCCTTAAAGATCAGTGAGCTACACATAAACACAGATATGCAGTGAAATAAAATCAAGGAAACTATACATGAGTAAAATGAGAAGTTCAACAAAGAGATAGAAACCATAAAGAAGAGGCAAATTATGCAGCTAAAGAATACAATAACTAAACTGAAAATTTCAATATAGGGCTTCAACCACACACTTGATAAAGCAAAAGAATGAATGAGTGAGGTTAAAGACAAATAATTTGAAATTACAGTCAGAGGAACAAAAAATAAAAAATATAAAAAAGGGTGTAAGAACCTATGGGAGTTATAGGATACTATCAAAACAATCAATACGCATATTATGGGAGTCCGAGATGGCATAGAGAAAGAGAAAGGGGTACAATCTTGCTTAAAGAAATAAAAGCAAAAACTTCCCAAATCTGAAAAGAGAAATGGACACTCAAATTCATGAAGCCTAAAAGACGCCAAGATGCTAAAACTAAAGAAATCTACAATGATACACAATAAAATTAAATTTTCAATAGTCAAGGAAAAAGGGGAAATTTTGAAATCAGGAAAAGTGACTCATTATATACAAGGGAACCCACATAAGATTATCAGTGAATTTTGCATCAGAAGCCCTACAGCCCAGGAAAAAAGTGGGATAATATATCCAAAGTGCTAAAATTAAACAAACAAACAAACAAACAAACACAAACCCTGCCAACCAAGAATACTAAACCTGGAAAAACTATCTTTTAAAAATGAGGGAGAGTGATGCCTGGGTCGCTCAGTTGGTTAGGTGTCCAACTCTTGATTTTGACTCAGGTCATGACCTCAGGGTCATGGGATCAAGCCCCATGTCAGGCTCCAGGCTGAGCATGGAGCCTGCATAAGACTCTCTCTCACTCCCTCTTCCTCTACCCCTCCCCCTGTTTGCATGCACTCTCTCTAAAAAATAAATAAATAAATAAATAAAAATAAAATGAGGGAGAGATAAAGTCTTTCCCAGAAAAACAGAAACTGAGGGAGTTTTACTATAATTAGATCTGCCTTACAAGAAAGGTCAAAGTGAATTTTTTAAGTTGAAAGTATATTAAAGCGAAACATGACGGGTGCCTGGGTGACTCAGTTGTTAAGCATCTGCCTTTGGCTCAGGTCATGATCCCAGGGTCCTGGGATTGAGCCCCACATTGGGCTCCCTGCTATGCAGGAAGCCTGCTTCACCCTTTCCACCTCCCCCTGCTTGTGTTCCCTCTCTCACTCTGTCTCTCTCTGTCAAATAAATAAAATCTTTAAAAAAATAAAAAAATAAAGAGAAACATGAAAGTGTAAGTCTCACTGGGAAAGGTAAATATATGGACAAATACAGAATAATGCAATACTGTAAAAATGTTGAGTAAATCACATTTAATCCATTATAGAAGTTAAAAGATAAAAGCATTAAAATTAACTATGACCACAAAAATTGGTTAATGAATACACAATAGGAAAAACAGTAAGTTCCTTTTTTTTTTACTTTTTTTATTGTTATGTTATCACCATACATTACATCATTAGTTTTTGATGTAGTGTTCCATGATTCATTGGATATATTATCCCACTTTTTTCCTGGGCTGTAGGGCTTCTGATGCAAAATTCACTGATAGTCTTTGTGCATAACACCCAGTGCTCCATGCAGAAGGTGCCCTCTTTAATACCCATCACCAGGCTAACCCATCCTCACATACCCCTCCCCTCTAGAAACCTCAGTTTATTTCTCAGAGTCCATAGTCTCTTATGGTTCGTCTCCCCCTCCGATTTCCCCCCCTTCATTCTTCCCCTCCTACTATCATCTTCTTTTTTTCTTTTTTTCTTAACATATATTGCATTATTTGTTTCAGAGGTAGAGGTCTGTGATTCAACAGTCTTACACAATTCACAGCTCTCACCACAGCACATA
>NC_138380.1:66672080-66680751 GCF_054177405.1 Leptonychotes weddellii | reverse complement strand
GCAGCTAGTATCTTTAAAGTCATGATTCTGAACTCTAGATCTGACATCGTACTAATGTCCATATTGAGTAGGTCCCTGGCAGTCGGTACTACCTCTTGTTCTTTTTGTTGAGGTGATTTTTTTTCCATCTTGTCATTTTGTCCAGAGGAGAATAGATGAACAAGAGAACAAAATGCTGACAGGGTAACAACATCCCCAGAAAATATACTCTAAAGAAATCAGAAAAGACCTGAAGCTGGGGGAAAAGAAAGGGAAAGAAAGAAAAAAGAAAAAGAAAAAGATAAGAACAAACAAAAACAGAACAAAACAAAAAAAAACAGAATATGATCAAATATGATCAGGCTGGTTCATAGATCACTGCCACACACTAGACTTTGGGTGTATCTTGGTCTGTTAGAAGAAAGTGCCTCCCAAAAATTTAAAGAATGAAAAACTTATATATGTACAAAAATAAGGGTTGTTATGATGAAGAGATGGAATATGACTGTAAAGATGAAAATTATAAAAAAAATTTATAAAAGGAATTGATAAGAAGGTGTTTGAAAAAAGAAAGAAGAGGATTTAAAAAAGAAAAAAAGAAAAAAAATGGGGAGAGAATGTGATCAGGCAGGAGAGTTGAAAAAAGCCGTACACTAGAGATTTAGGGTATATTTTGATCTGTTAGAAGAAACTATCTCAAAATTTTAAAGAGAGAACAACTTATACATATATATGCCAAAAATAAGGGTAACTACTATGAAGGGATAGAATATGACTCTAAAAATGAAAAATAAAAATGTTTTTTAAAAAAGGAATTGATAAGATGTTGGTTGAAAATGGGAAAAAGAAAAATTCAAAAAGAAAAAAAGACAGCGAAAAAAAAATTAACTTTGAAAGACTAAAGAATCATGGTAAAAAAGCCATGGATTCTATGTGCATTGTTCCCCTAGCGCTGGAGTTCTGCCGTTGTCATTGATGGATAAACTTGGTCTTGGCTGGCTGTTCTTGCTGATCTTCTGGGGGAGGGGCCTGTTGCCGTGGTTCCCAAATGTCTTTGCTGGAGGCAGAATTGCCCCACCCTTGCTGGGTCAGACTTAGTAATCTGCTTGGTTTTGCTCTTTGTAGCTTTTGTTCCCTGCAAGCTTTCTGTAGAGCTTTGGAGGGTGAGAGTGAAAATGGTGGCCTCCTAATCTCCACCCCAGAGGAGCTGAGAACTCGGGGCCCCACTCCTCAGTGCGCCCCCAGAGAAAAGCAGTCAGTCACTCCCGTCTCCCCGGTCTCCAGCTGCACTCCGTGCTCACCCGGCCTGTGACCAAGTGTTTCTATCTCTGGCACCCGACTCCGTCTGGAGTCTCCAAACCCAGCAGATCCCTGCAGTGCACTCCCGTGCTGCTCCTCCCGGGGGAGGAAGGTGAGTCTCCCCGGATCTGCTGCTTGTTGGGTCCCTGCTGGAGGAGCAGTGGCCCGACTGTGCCGCGGATCACGGCTTATGGCAACCCCGAGCTGAGAGCCTGCGCCTCAGCTCCGTCTCTGCAGCCGGCTTCCCCACTCTGATACCTGGCAGCTCTGGCACACTCAGGCACCCCCAGTCTTTCTGTGACCCCGAGGGTCCTGAGACCACACTGTCCCATGAGTTTCCACCCCCCCACTGCTTAGCCACTGGAGCGACCTCCCTCAGCGGAGCTGATTTCTCAAAGTTCCGATTTTGTGCTCCCCAGCTCTATCACTTGCCGGTAGCAGCTGACGGAGGCCCCTCCCCCCCATCTATGCTCCCAAATATTGCCTCAGATTCACTTCTCTGCACATCCTACCTTCCAGTAAGTGGTTGCTTTTCTGTTCAGAGAGTTGTTGCTATTCTTTTCTTCGATCTCCTGTTGAGTTTGTAGGTGTTCAGAATGGTTGATCCCTATCCAGCTGAAATCCAGAGTCAGACACTTAACCAACTGAGCCACCCACATGCCCCAAGAGACCTACTTTATTATTTTTATGTTTTTGTTTTTGTTTTTTATTATTATGTTATGTTAATCACCATACATTACATCATTAGCTTTTGATGTAGTGTTCCATGATGCATTGTTTGCGTATAACACCCAGTGCTCCATGCAGAACATGCCTTCTTTAATACCCATCACCAGGCTAACCCATCCCCCCACTCCCCTCCCCTCTAGAACCCTCAGTTTGTTTCTCAGAGTCCATAGTCTCTCATGGATCGTCTCCCCCTCCGATTTCCCCCCTTCATTCTTCCTCTCCCGCTATCTTCTTCTTCTTTTTTTTTTTTTTAACATATAATGTATTATTTGTTTCAGAGGTACAGGTCTGTGATTCAACAATCTTACATAATTCGCAATGCTCACCATAGCACATACCCACCCCAATGTCTATCACCCAGCCACCCCATCCCTCCCACCCCCCACCACTCCAGCAACCCTCAGTTTGTTTCCGGAGATTAAGAATTCCTCATATCAGTGAGGTCATATGATACATGTTTTTCTCTGATTGACTTATTTTGCTCAGCAAATGTAGGGATCCGAAGGGGTACGGGCACCCTAATGTTTATAGCAGCAATGTTCACAATAGCCAAACTGTGGAAAGAGCCAAAATGTCCATCGACAGATGAATGGATAAAGAAAATGTGGTATATATATACAAGGGTATTATGCCAAGAGACCTACTTTAGATTTAAGGACACAACTAGGCTAAAACTAAAAAGATGAAAAAAGATACTCCATGCAAATGGTAACCAAAAGAAAGGAAGGATGGTTACACTTATTACAGATAAAATAGGCTTTATGTAAAGTAAGTTTTTACATAATGATAAAAGGGTCAATCCACCAGAAAGACAGAATAATTATAAATATATATGAACCCAACATCACAGCACCTAAGCATATAAAGAAAACACTGACTGATCTGAAGGGAGAAATTGCAGTGCAATAACAGTAGGAGACTTCAGTACCCCATTCAGAGTAATGAACCATCATCAAGGCAGAAAATCAGTAAAGAAACAGCAGATTTGAACACTATAGAGCAAATTGATTAACAGATGTATATGGAACATTCCACTCAATGGCAGCAGAATACATATTCTCCTCAAGCACATATGTAACTTACTCCAGGATAAATCACATGCTAGGTTACAAAATGAGTCGACAAATTTAAGAAGCCTGAAATCTTTCCAAGTATCAAATGTTGGCAAAAATGTGGAGAAAGGGGAATCCTTGTACATTGTTAGTGGGAGTGTAAGTTGGTGTAGCCACTATGCAAAAACAATATGGAGTTTCCTCAAAAAATTAAAAAATATATCTATGACATGATCCAGTAATCCCACTTCTGAATATATGCACCAAAGGAGTTGAAATCAGCATCTCAGAGAGTTATCTGCCCTTCTATGTTCATTGCAGCATGATTAACAATAGCCAAGACACAGAAGCACCTAAATGTCCACTGAGAGATTAATGAATTTTTTAAAAAGTGGTATATACATATAATGGAATACTAGACAGTCTTAAAATGGAAGGAAATCCTGGCATTTGTAGCAGTATGGATGAACCTCGAGGACATTATGTTAAGTGAAATAAGCCAGACACAGATGGACAAATACCGTATGATATCTTTTTTTTTTTTACTCGAGTATAGTTGACACACAATGTTTCAGGTGTACAACATAGTGATTCAACATCTCTACTCCTTCTGCTATGCTCAACACAAGTGTTGCTACCATCTGTAATCATGCAACGCTATCATAATATCATTGACTATATTCCTTTGCTGTTCTTTTCATTCCCATGACTTATTCATTCCATAACTGGAAGCCTATATCTCCCACTCCCCTTTCCCCATTTTGCCATACCTCCACCCCCTTCCCTCTGGCAACAGTTTGTCATCTGTTTTTATAGGTTTAATTCTGCTTTTTGTTTATTCATCTGTTTTGTTTCTTACATTCCACATACGAATGGAATCGCATGGTTATTTATCTTTCTCAGTACGACTTATTTCATTTAGCATAATACCCTCTAGGTCCACCCATGTTGTTGCAAATGGCAAGGTCACATTCTTCTTATGGCTCCATAATATTGTATGTCAAAAAATAAATAAAATTTTAAAAGCCTATGAAGATAGGACAGAATAAAACTTCAGTGAAAAGAGAAAGAGGAAGGAAACAAATTTCTTCACTGTCTCATAAAGTTATGGCTTGGAAAAAAACACTATTTAACTGACAAAGCTTTAGTATATTTGAAAGTACATATATCAACACCATTAACTAAACAAGCTAATGCCATTGACTAAAATTCAATGATAGGAGAGAGAAAAGGGAGGAGGAATGAAAAGCTTCTAGTCTAAATTTATTGTTCATCATAGTCACAGGGTAAATAAAGGACACTGCTTATATTATTTAAGAGTATTAATGTAAAAGTAAGCACTATAACAAAGATGCAAACCTTCTAAAACATTCCAAAAATCCATATATAGAAAGAAGGAAAAGAAGAAAGAAAAGAAAAAAGCAGGTATCATTGTCATTGTTAAAAGCACTCACTCTTCTCATATATATTTTCATATTTACTAACAAACATATGTGTGATATATTTGTAATATAAACCCAGAATCAAATTTATCAGTCATATCAACAAATATAGATTTGGTAAACCTATCTAATAAATAAAAATATTGTCATATTAGTACTCAAAGTAAAATCCAATTTTATGATGTACATAAGAGAATCACCTAAAACAAAGTGATTCAGAAAGAGTAAAATTAAAAGATTGATAGACAATTGCAAAGAGACTGTTAAGAGCTGAACTGTGTTTGCCCCAAAGTTTATTTGTTGAAGTCCTAACTCCCAGTACTCACAACATGATCATATTTAGAAACAGTGTCTTTAAATGGGCAAATGAGTTAAAATGAAGCCATTAAGGTGGGCCCTAATCTAAAATGACTGTTGTTCTTGTAAGAAGAGGAATTTAGTTCCTCAAAAAGTTAAAAACAGAGCTACCATATGACCCAGCAATTGCACTATAGGTATTTATCCAAAGGATACAAAAATGGTGATTCAAATGGGCCCATGCAGCCGAATGTTAATAGCAGCAATGTCTACAATACCCAAACTATGGAAGGAGCCCAGAGGTCCACCAACAGATGAATGGATAAAGATGTGGTGTGTGTATATATATAATGGAATATTATTCAGCCATCAAAAAGAATGAAATCTTGCCATTGCAATAATGTTGATGGAACTAGAGAATATTATGCTAAGCAAAATAAGTCAATCAGAGAAAGACAAACACCATATGATTTCACTCATATATGGAATTTAAGAAACAAAACAGATGAACATAGGGGAAGGGAAGGAAAAATAAAAAATAAGACAAAAACAGAGAGGGAGGCAAACCATAGGGAACAAACTGAGGGTTGCTGGAGGGGAGGTGGGTAGGGGGGATGGGGTAAAGAGAGCTCTTGCTGTAATGAGCACTGGGTATTATATGCAACTGATGAATCACTAAATTGTACCCCTAAAACTAATAATACACTATATGTTAACTAACTTGAATTTAAATAAAGTTTCAAAAAATGAAAATAAAATAATAAAAAAGTAAAAAATTTTTTTAAAAAAGAAGAGGAATTTAGGACACAGATACACAGAGAAGGAAGAAAATGTAAAAAACAGGGAGAAGACACATCTGCAAGCCAAGGGGAGAGGCCGCAGAAGAAACCAATCCTGCCAAAACTTTGACCTTAGACTTGTGTCCCAGAAGAGTGAGAAAATAAATTTCTGTTGGTTAAGCCATTCAGTCAGTGGTTTTTGTTATGGTGGCCCAACCGATTAATCCAGAGACCATTGCTCCCGACCCTCACAAGGAGAACAGCCATTCAAATGAATGGATAAAGAAGATGTGGTCCATATATACCATGGAGTATTATTCAGCCATGAGAAAGGATGAATACCCAACTTTTACATCAACATGGATGGGACTGGAGGAGTTTATGCTAAGTGAAATAAGCAGAGAAAGTCAATTATCATATGGTTTTACTTATTTGTGGAACATAAGGAATAGCGCGGAGGACATTAGGAGAAGGAATGGAAAAACGAAGGGGGGGATTGGAAGGGGAGATGAACCATGAAAGACTGTGGACTCCTAGAAACAAACTGAGGGTTTTAGAGGGGAGGGGGGTGGGGAGATGGGTTAGCCCGGTGATGGGTATTAAGGAGGGCACATACTGCATGGAACACTGGGTGTTATACAAAAACAGTGAATCATGGAACACTACATCAAAAACTAATGATGTACTGTATGGTGACTAACATAATAAAATTAAATTAAATTTTAAAAAAATCAGAGAGCTGAAGATACAAAGAAAACTAAAACAATAAATTCCAGAAAGTGATGTGCTCTTCTTAGGAGAGGAGATATTCATAGCTTTGTTTCTTCCTAGTAGAGCTCTGGGATAAAGAGAAATCCATTCTGGATCGAATAACAAAAAAAATCAAATTAAATCCTGAACTCACCCTCAAAATATTTTCGAAGGAACCGAATCAAAATAAAGCCACCACAAAACCCAGACCTATCTCAACTACAAATTAAATCGATTTAGCCCTGCAAATACACTTCATTATGGGAGAAGGGAGTTACCTCTTTTGGAAGTAAAAATTTATCTGAGTTTCTAATATTGTTTTATGTATATTATTTAGCATACAATAAAATATTACGAGATATGCAAAAAAGGAAGAAAATGAAAGAAAATAATCAATGGAGGCAGACCCAGAGTTAATACAGATATTAGAATTATCAGACATGGACAGTAAAATTACCATAATAAACATCTTTCAAAACCTAGTGGAAAATATGAAAACATGCATAAATAGATGGGGAAAAACAAATTATAAACAAAAAATAATAAATTTAGATATTATGACCAAAAAATACAAAATAATAAATAATAAATGCATTCAGTAGACTTAACAGCACGCTGGACACAGCAGAAGAAACATAATCAGTAAACTTGAATATTTAAGTTGAATAATATCAAAATCAAAACAGAACAGTGACAAAAATGACAGTGTCTGAGACAATACGAAGCCTTAATTTGAACGTAATTGAAATCCCAGAAGGAAAGGAAAGAGAGAATGTGGCTAAAGAAACATTTTAAAAGACAATAGCCAAATATTTACAGATTTTATGAAAATATGAATAGGAAATTATTAGTAAAATTATGAAAACCAAAGTAATGGGAAGAAAAAGCAGATGGGAGAAACATATTCATTACTTACAAAAGAGAGACAAAAGAATCACAGCTGATTTTTCATCACATACATATTGTTAAATGACAAAGTAAGATACAGAACAATGGTAAAATATGCTACTGCTTTTATAAGAAAGAACAGATGAAAATAAGGGGAGATAGGTAGATGATAGATAGATAGATAGACAGATAGATATTCTTTTGCCTTTTCAATCTTGAATCATACTGCACTCTGGTTTTAAAGAAAAACATTATAAAGGATTTTCTTTGTGAGAACCTCTTGTAATTTTTCAAAACCCAAGACATTAGCATTACCATTGCTGTGAGAGCCCATTGAAATCAATAGCAAAGGTCTCCTAAATGTGTGTGAACTGCTTTCATTTACAACTTCAGGAAAGAAAACCTGCCAATGCATTACTAAGAGTAAAATCCATTCTTCTGTTCACTAAACCTAAACCATTGCATTAGTGTAGACCAAGACAAACACAAAATATCACTATAATGCTTTGGGGGATATACGCTTCATTAAAGATAATCCACTACAATATGACAAAACATAAGGTAGCTATTCTTTCTGCAGCAACACAGATGAAGTCTTTATTTTAAACCCATAGCAGATTGAATTTTTGCATGATGTTTTCTTTAAACTGCCTTGCTTAATCTAGAAATACATTAAAACACTCATCCACCAGCTGTGCTGGTTTCAGCTTAGCAAATTGATTAGATTCCTCCTGAAAATATTTTCTCGCCACAAAATTTTAAAACTGATTGAAATAGTATTAAAATTCAGGAATGGAAAATACAAATTCATTATCAATTTTAAAGCTACTTTCTCTTTAAATCATTTGAATGACATATTAGATAAAACTACTAATACTAGAAAACATTAATTAGGTATTAACTTTTTTGAGGGTTTTTCTTTTTGAGATAAAAATTCAAGACATATCATCTCAAAGCCAAGTATAGGCAAAGCTAGTTGTAATTTGCTGCATCCATCACAAAACTTGTGACTTTTGTAGTAGTCTCAGAACTTGTTAGTAACTTAAGGCAAACTTGGTTAGAAACAGATTTTTTTTTTACCTTCTTTCTTATCTGATATAAAAGATTGGTGCTTTCTTTCAGTCATCTTTCAGTCAAATACATCATTCTTATATTTAAGTTAATTAAATTTGACTAAAATACATGTACATGAAAAAAAGGGTCCTTATATTCAGAAGATTCTAAGCAAGAGTTGGCAAACTAAGACTTTGGACAACTGCCTATTTTTATAAATAGAGTGTAATCAGAACACAGCCATGCCCATTTGTTTACTTTTTTGTCCATGTCTAAGTTCACATAATGGCGAAGTTGAGTAGCTGCCACAGAGAACTTAGAGCCTTCAAGCCTAAAATATTGACTATCTGGCCCTTTAAGAAAAATCTGTCGAACTGATATGAGGAATTCTTAATCTCCGGAA
>NC_138380.1:66664966-66671980 GCF_054177405.1 Leptonychotes weddellii | reverse complement strand
GGGGGAAATCAGAAGGGGAGACGAACCATGAGAGACGATGGACTCTGAGAAACAAACTGAGGGTTCTAGAGGGGAGGGGGGTGGGAGGATGGGTTAGCCTGGTGATGGGTATTAAAGAGGGCACGCTCTGCATGGAGCACTGGGTGTTATGCACAAACAATGAATCATGAAACACTACATCAAAAACTAATGATGTAATGTATGGTGATTAACATAATAAAAAATTTAAAAAAGAAAAATCTGTCAAACTCTTGGTCTAAATAGAAAGTTTCAGACCACCTCTCACCTCCATCCCATCAAGTTTATTGTGTGTTCTTCCAGAAAGACAAAAAGTTTTTAAAAAGAACTCAACAATGATATGGTCTCCAGAGTAAATCAATTGCATTAAAATTAAGAAAAAAAATTGTTTAAACCATCTCAGCATTCAGCGTTTTTCTTTTTCCTTTACTCAACCTAGATATAGCATGAGTTCTCTTCTTAGTCCTGAGGTATGACACACTCCTATTATCATTTTTATTAAAATATGCACCCTTTCCACTACAGTATCTCACACCTACTCTTCTTTTCACTCGCATTATTTTACATTTCCTAAACTTTGTAGTAATCAGTACCAAATAAAGAGAAAGTTAATGAATTATGATCCCTTCAAAGTCCGGGAGGTTAAAAAGTTCTGAGCCCAATTCCAATGTGAGGACAGTGGATCCCCCGCATTAGCTGGGTGTCCTTCAAATTAACTCAATTCTGATACTCTCCACCTGGAGATAGAGACATACCCCTCACGGTGAGAGCTGTTTCACAAGACTGCCCCTCACCCACTTCAGACACCAGTTACAAGCCCAGGTTGCTACCTGTGCTTCTGACTGACTAGCTATAAATCAGAGGTTTCCACAACCCCTTCTTACATTTGATTAATTTGCTAGAGCAGCTCACAGACCTCAGAGAAACATTTTATTTACTAGATTACCAGTTTATGATAAAAAGCTGTAATTCAGGAACAGCCAGGTAGAAGAAACACATAGGACAAGGTATGGGGAAAGGGCAAGGATCTTCCATGCCCCCTCGAGGCATGTCATTCTCCCCACATCTCTGCATGTTCACCAACCCAGAAGCTCTCCAAATATAGACTTTTTGTGTTTTGATGGAGGTTTCATTACATAGGCATGGTTGATTCCATCAATGGTGTTGGCAACTTCAACCCCTCTCTCCCCAGAGGTCAGGGGGTGGAACTGAAAGTTCCAACCCTCTGATCACATGGTTGGTTCTACAGGAAACTCGCCCCAATCCTTAGGTGCAGTCCAAAAGTCATATCATTAACATAACAAAAGACACTCTCATCGCTTTCCTCACTGCCAAAGGTTTTAGAAGCTGTGTGCCAGAAATGAGGATAAAGACCAAATATATATTTATTATAAATAAATGTCACAACTTACTTGACATCTAACACGTTTAGATTAAAAATTTTCTAAAATCATTTGTGATCAAAAGCTACCTTACAGAATTCTAGAAGGTTCTATGAGTAGTCAGTCATAAGTAGTCTTTGTAAACTGACTATGTTCTAATTGGTAGAACCTACTTGAGAAATCCTATACGTGCTGAGCACCAACCTATGTATGAGACTGAAAATCTTTGGATTTTATCTTCCAAACTTTAATTAGAAGAATATTATACCTGGGGCACCTGGGTGTCTCACTCAGTTCAGCATCTGATCCTTGATTTTAGGCTCAGGTCATGATCTTGGGGTCATGGCATCAAGCACCACATCAGGCTCCACGCTGAGTATGGAGCCTGATTAAGATTCTCTCTCTCCCTCTCCCTCTACCCCTCCCCCCAGCTCAAACACATGCACTCTTTCTCTCTCTCTCAAAAAAAAATTAAATTAAATTAAAAAAAGAATATTATACCTGAATACCCATTGCTATTATGAGACTTAATAAGAGGCTGCAGGAGATAAGCTAAAGTCACACACTAGAAACATTTTCTACCTTCCATTTGACAATAGAATTAAAGGAGAGAGCACAGAGAAACAAATCCAAGTTCACAGAAAGCCGTAAGAGTCATTTCTTAGGGAAATCTAGTTCTGTGGGTTCCAAATCTTCCTGCACCTCAGCACCCAGGAAACATAAAATAAACAAAACATAAAATATATACCAATATTGTAGGCCCTCCTTCTAAGATTCCAACTCAGTAAGTCTGTTGTGGTATCTGGGATCATATAGATTTAATAAACACCTCATACTGTTTTGATGCAGTGGATACATCGACAGATGTTTGGGAAGTGATATAGTTGATATCAGCACAATGTAACAAAAGAATGATAATCTAAATATGTTCTTTGTTGTTTCTTTGCCCAGTAGCTATCTGGTTCGCAACGAGTGTGGAAAAGTGGAAAACCAATCTCTAAAAGTCCAAAACTCCTCATTCTTATCCAGTTTTATCATTGTCAAGCCCAACAATTCTGTTGGATTGTGTGTGCCTCTGTTTTCCCACCTGTTGAATGATAAGGATACCTGCCTAAAAGTGATAAGGATACCTCACAAAATTATCAGAGTATAGGCCAACATACCTTGAAAAAAGTAAAGGAGGCACACCAGCGTAAATATGGTAGATTGGACATATACATTTAACTCCACTCTCTCTTAAGTGAAAATAATGACATAAGGAATATATTTAAAGGAATTATACCATAAAAACAAAGGAAATGGGAAAAGAGACAATACCAACAAAATTTAAGTATAAGGATAAGTGGTAGATAAGTGGTAAGTGAGTTAGTACACATGGGAAAGCAAAATCCTCAATGAACATTATGGAAAGTTAATATGTAACCCATTTTGTATGGCACAACCCTCAAAAATTCAACACTGAGTGGAAGTAGAGGTAAAATTGGGGCTATAAAACTAAAGGAATAGTTTAAGGTTTAAGATGTAATCAGGTCCAAGGATGCCCTTATCTGGATAACCAGCACTCCCCTCCTTTAGCAGAAGAATGGAGCTCTACTCTCTGGAGAGAGCCAAAAAGAGCATCATGGATTTGGAAGAGTGGTTGAGGGTGAGGTTACCATATAAAATCAAGGAGATTCAGAGTCTCTGCTCTATTCTCTAATTCACCTCCCTGAACACTAGCAGTCAAGCTTACATGTTCTGGACAGGCAAATGGGAACTTCTTCCTACTAAATCTGATCAGATCAAGAAAAGACCTCAAGAGATTTCCCAATTAACTAGCCAACAAAATACTCCACAGTTCATCCACAACCTCCCAATGTCTCCCAAGTATACAGAGGTTGCAGTCAGCACAAACAATTGTGGAAAACCTCTAATGCAGAAGACAGAGACCCAAACAAAAAAGTAAATGAAATGAGGAAAAACCCATGTCTATGCAGGAAGATGAGCTTTAAAAACTGTCATTAGGCACCATTTGTTGAAGAGACTGTCTTTTTTCCATGGGACATTCTTTCCTGCTTTGTCAAAGATTAGTTGACCATAGAGTTGAGGGTCCATTTCTGGGCTCTCTATTCTGTTCCATTGATCAATGTGTCTGTTTTTGTTCCAGTACCATACTCTCTTGATGATTACAGTTTTGTAATAAAGCTTGAAGTCCAGAATTGTGATGCCACCAGCTTTGCTTTTCTTTTTCAACATTCCTCTGGCAATTCAGGGTCTTTTCTGGTTCCACACAAATTTTAGGATTGTTCTAGCTCTGTGAAAAAAGTTGATGGTATTTTGATAGGGATTGCATTGAATGTGTAGATTGATTTGGGTAATATAGAAACTTTAACAATATTTGTTCTTCCAAACCATGAGTATGGAATGTTTTTCATTTCTTTGTATCTTCCTCAATTTCTTTCACAAGTGTTCTGTAAGTTTTCTGAGTACAGATCTACAGATCTTTTACCTCTTTGGTTAGGTTTATTCCTAGGTATCTTACGGTTTTTGGTGCAATTGTAAATGGGATCAATTCCTTGACTTCTCTTTCTTCTGTCTCATTGTTGGTGTATATAAATGCAACTGATTTCTGTGCATTGATCCTGCCAAAAGTAAAAAAATAGAGCTACCCTATGACCCAGCAATTGCACTACTAGGTATTTATCCAAAGGATACAAACATGGTGATTTGAAGGGGCACCAGCACCCCAATGTTTATAGCAGCAATGTCCACAATAGCCAAGATGCAGAAAGAGCCCAGATGTCCATATGTCCATCAAGAGATGAATGGATACAGAAGACTTGAGATATACATACACACACACACATACACACACACTCAATGGAATACTACTCAGCCATCAAAAAAATGAAATCTTACCATTTACAACAACATGGATGGAACTAGAGGGTATTATGCTCAGTGAAGTAAGTCAATCAGAGAAAGACAATTATCATAAAATTTTACTCATATATGGAATTTAAGAAACAGAATAGATGAACATAGGGGAAAGGAGGGGAAAAATAAAATAAGACAAAATCAGAGAAGAAGACAAACCATAAGAGACTCTTAACTGTAGGGAACAAACTGAGGGTTGCTGGAGGGGAGGCAGGTGGGGGGATGGGGTAACTGGGTGATAGGCAGTAAGGAGATTTAATGATGCACTGGGTGCTATATGCAAAAGATGAATCACAAAACTCTACCTCTGAAACTAATAACACACCATATGTTAACTGATTTTATTTTTATTTTTTTAAGATTTTATTTATTTATTTGACAAGAAGAGACACAGTAAGAGAGGGAACACAAGCAGAGGCAGAGGGAGAGGGAGAAGCAGACTTCCCATGGAGTAGGAAGCCTGATGTGGGGCTCAATCCCAGGACCCTGAGATCATGACATGAGCCGAAGGCAGACACTTAACAACTGAGCCACCCAGGTGCCCCAATTAATTGATTTTAAATAAAATAAAAGTAAAAAGTAAAAAATTAAAATAAAAACTGTACTTAGGTCCGTAATCTATGTGTAGGATGGAATTTATCTAATAACATTTCTGACTAACTTGCATCATAATTTCAGAGATGCAAAATTCTTTCTGAACTGCAAAAATATTCTGCTCAAAAACATAGTAAAATAACACAAGACCATTCACTAGGATATATCCCTTGATAAATCCAGCAGTATCTATGTACTTAATTATCTCACACAAGCCCAAGACTATTCTGATTAATTAATGAAAACAAGCCATAAAGATCTGTGAATGAAATTTATTCTGGGAGGGCGGAGCAAGATAGCAGAGGAGTAGGAGACCTGGATTTCGTCTGGTCTCAGGAATTCAGCTGGATAGGGATCAAACCATTCTGAACACCTACAAACTCAACAGGAGATCGAAGAAAAGAATAGCAACAACTCTCTGAACAGAAAAGCGACCACTTTCTGGAAGGTAGGATGTGCAGAGAAGTGAATCCAAGGCAATATTTGGGAGCAGAGATGGCGGGGGAGGGGGCCTCCATCGGCCGCTTCTGGCAAGTGATAGAGCCAGGGAGCACAAAATCGGAACTTTGAGAAATCAGCTCCGCTGAGGGACGTCGCTCCACTGGCTAGGCGGGGGGTGGAACCCTCATGGGACAGTGTGGTCTCAGGACCCTCGGGGTCACAGAAAGACCGGGGGTGCCTGAGTGTGGCAGAGCTCCCAGGTAATGGAGCAGGGAAGCCGACTGCAGAGGCGGAGCCCAGGCGCGGGCTCTCAGCTCGGGGTTGCCATAAACCGTGATCCGCGGCACGGTCGGGCCACTGCTCCTCCAGCAGGGACCCAACAAGCAGCAGATCCGGGGAGACTCACCTTCCTCCCCCCGGGAGGAGTGGCGCAGGAGTGCACCGCAGGAATCTGCTGGGTTTGGAGACTCCACACGGGGTCGGGTGCCAGAGATAGAAATGCGCGGTCACAGGCTGGGTGAGCGCGGAGTGCGGCCGGAGACCAGGGACATGGGAGTGATTGACTGCTTTTCTCTGGGGGCTCACTGAGGAGCGGGGCCCCAAGTTCTCGGCTTCTCCCGGGGCGGAGATTGGGAGGCCGTCATTTTCATTCTTGGCCTCCAAAGCTGTACGGAAAGCTCGCAGGGAACAAAAGCTCCCGAGAGCAAAACCCGAGCAGATTACTTAGCCCGGACCTGGCAAGGGCAGGGCAATTCCGCCTCCGGCAAAGACATTTGGGAACCACAGCAACAGGCCCCTCCCCCAGAAGATCAGCAAGAACAGCCAGCCAAGACCAAGTTTATGGATCAATGAGAACGGCAGGACTCCAGCGTTAGGGGAATACTGCACATAGAATGCATGGCTTTTTTACCATGATCCTTTAGTCTTTCAAAGTTAATTGTTTTTAACTGTCTTTTTTTTTTTGAATTTTTCTTTTTCCGTTTTTCAACCAACATCTTATCAATCCTTTTTTTAAAAAACATTTTTATTTTTCATTTTTAGAGTCATATTCTATCCCTTCATAGTATTACCCTTATTTTTGGCATATATATGTATAAGTTGTTCTCTCTTTAAAATTTTGAGATAGTTTCTTCTAACAGATCAAAATATACCCTAAAGCTCTAGTGTATGGCTTTGTTCTACTCTCCTGCCTGATTACATTCTCTCCCTTTTAAAAATTTTTTTTTTAAATCCTCTTCTTTCTTTTTTCAAACAACTTCTTATCAATTCCTTTTATAAAATTTTTTATAATTTTCATCTTTATAATCATATTCCATCCCTTCCTCATATCAACCTTTATTTTTGTATATATATAAGTTTTTCTTTCTTTAAAATTTTGGGAGGCACTTCCTTCTAACAGACCAAAATACACCCAAAGTCTAGTGTGTGGCACTGATCTATGCACCAGCCTGATCATATTTGATAATATTTTGGTTTTTTTTGTTTTGTTCTGTTTCTGTTTGTTTTTATCTTTTTCTTTTTCTTTTTTTTTTTTTTCTTTCCCTTTCTTTTCCCCCAGCTTCAGGTCTTTTCTGATGTCTTTAGAGTATATTTTCTGGGGACGTTGTTACCCTGTTAGCATTTTGTTCTCTCATTCATCTATTCTCCTCTGGACAAAATGACA
>NC_138380.1:66635799-66664466 GCF_054177405.1 Leptonychotes weddellii | reverse complement strand
AGATAACCTGGAAGAAATGGATGCATTCCTAGTGATGTATCAACTACCAAAACTGAACCAGGAAGATTTAGAAAACCTGAACAGACCTATAACCACTAAGGAAATGGAAGCAGTCATCAAAAATCTCCCAACAAACAAAAGCCCAGGGCCAGATGGCTTCCCAGGGGAATTCTACCAAACATTTCAAGAAGAATTAATACCTATTCTTCTGAAACTGTTCCAAAACATAGAAATGGAAGGAAAACTTCCAAACTCATTTTATGACGCCACCATTACCTTGACCCCAAACCCGACAAAGACCCCATCAAAATGGAGAATTACAGACCAATATCCTTGATGAACATGGATGCAAAAATTCTCACCAAAATACTAGCCAATAGGATCCAACAGTACATTAAAAGGATTATTCACCACGACCAAGTGGGATTTATCCCTGGGCTGCAAGGCTGGTTCAACATCTGCAAATCAATCAATGAGATTAGATTTTAATACAGTGATACCTTACATGGGAAAAATTGCATAATATTTAAGATACTCAAGAAAAGGAAAAGTGAGTCAAATATTCTACATCTTGCAAAATTGACTTTGGAGTATAAAGGCCACAGACAACCTCTTATCAGGATGCAAGAACAATATTAGTCTTATGAAAACTCCCTGAGGAATCCAGTAGAGAAAAAGCCTCAGAAAACCAAAATGTCCAGAAAAGTATGAACATAAGACCCAATAGTGAGCATTAAATACATAATAACTAGTTATAACTAAGCCTAAATAAGTGTGAAAACAAAAGAGAGAACAGTAAGAAATGGCTATATGCTCAGAGAATGCAGATGTAGTATAACTATAAAAAATGTGGGTAAAAAATGAGAAGAGCATATTAAAAATGAACCAGTAATTTCTTCGGTAGTATTAGCATTACTGTTTTGAGACTGATGTATGTTGTGGATTAAAATAAATGAGTGATTATAGGATACTCTAATTATATTATCCTCCTCGATCCTTGAGAATCAGGATTCTCAGTGTAGAAGTAGATACAGATGTAATGCAGAAGAGGGTCAATAAATTGCCCTGTAATTCTGATTCTGACTTGGAAGTATCAGTAAGAATTCATAAATATTTTATCTTTAAAATATTATGTATTCATATATTTCTAGTTCTGTCCACTAAAGAGACCTAGAAAGAATGACCAGGGGCGCCTGGGTGGCTCAGTTGGTTGAGCATCAGCCTTCAGCTGGGGTCATGGTCCTGGAGTCCTGGGATTGAGTCCCACATGGGGCTCCCTGCTCAGTGGGGAGTCTGCTTGTCCTTCTCCCTCTGTCCCTTCCCCCTGCTCATTCTCTCTCTCTCTAATAAATAATAATAATAATAAATAAATAAAATAAAAATAATAAAAATCTTTTCTTAAAGATTTTATTTATTTGACAGAGAGAGACACAGCAAGAGAGGGAACACAAGCAGGGGGAGTGAGAGAGGGAGAAGCATGCTTCCCACTGAGCAGGGAGCTTGATGTGGGGCTCAAACCCAGGACCCTGGGATCATGACCTGAGCTGAAGGCAGATGCTTAATGACTGGCACCCCAATAAATAAAGTCTTTAAAAAAATAAAAGAATGACCAGCCTAGCAAAGACATTCCTTGAATCCAGATTGTGCTCTTGAAATACCATTTCCCACTAAAGGAAACCAGGGATTCTTGGATAAGAAAATGTAAAAGATGAATGTGTAAAAATTTTATCATACCAAATAGTAAAAAATCTATTAGAAATTAATAAGTCCATATTAAAGCAATCAGAAGTTCACTTTTAGGAGATTCATATGGGTCAAAAATGGCACAACTTGAACTTTTCAAGAACTATTAATTGTAATAAATTGAAATCTATCAAATATGTGTAAGTCTATGGATTCATTTGATTTAAAAAATAAAAGTAATTGATCCTCTTTGGAGAATGATATGAAAGCTATTCACTATCTTGAAAACTGGTAAATAAAGAGAAAGAATCAAACACATACTGCCTCTCCTATCTAACTATATATCTGGGTAACTAAATAGTAGATGAGGATAAATATCATAAAGAGTATTTCAACAATAAGTAAAAAGAAAGAATAGACATAGAATAATATCATTTTGCACACCCCAATAAATTAATGTGTCTAGGCTTTGAGTATCAACAGCTGCTTTTATCTCAAAAAGAGACACAAAGAGGCATTACATGCTTCCTGATGAAAGAACACAATATTACTTAGAGTTGTGTCAAATGAATTAAACTTAAGTCTGACCCAGCCCCTGGATCCATCTGTCAATTCATGGGAAATTCTATAGGCGCAACACTCAGATTCTTCAACAAATAAATTATAGGTAAAAGAAAGGATGCAGGGAAAACCTGTAATTTAATAGGGAACTTAAAGACATCTCAAATTTAGGCAAGACTAAATTATAGTATCTAGGAATTCAGTGACACCATTAAGTGATAAAACCAAAAAGAATGCCCCCCCCCAAAAAAAATGATTACTATGAAAGTCAGGGTAGTTGATATTTTGGGGAGGAAAGAGAGGACTGTAATAAGGAAAGGATACATAGAGGTGTCTTGGGGTTTAGAAAAACCTATTTCCTGACCTTAGTAATAGTTACCAGGTCTTTTGATGAGTCATTCAGCTATACAATTGTTTTGTGTGGTTTTCTGAATCTCTATTTTACTTCTACAATAAAAATCTTTCTTTTTTTTTTTTTAAAGATTTTATTTATTTATTTGAGAGAGAGAATGAGATAGAGACAGAGAGAGCATGAGAGCGGGGAGGGTCAGAGGGAGAAGCAGACTCCCTGCTGAGCAGGGAGCCCAATGCGGGACTCGATCCCAGGACTCCAGGATCATGACCTGAGCTGAAGGCAGTCACTTAACCAACTGAGCCACTCAGGCGCCCAACAATAAAAATCTTTCAAATGCTCAGATTAAAAAGTACATAGAAAAGAATAGCAAAGAAAATTTCCTAGAATAATAAAGAGATGGATTTAACCTACAAGCTATTAAGTCATTATATAATATTATAATTATTAACTGTAAAGAAATAGAACAAACAACAGCCAAAAGACATACAAACATATACATACATGTGCACATGCACATATGGAAACTGTTAATACAGAAGTAACATTCAGAATCAGAGAAGAAAAGATGAACTATTCAATATATGGTGCTGGAAAAATTGGCTTTCCATATGAAAAACTAAACTCCAAATAGTTCTCAAACATTCAAAGAACCATAAACACAATAAATTCCAAATGGAAAAATACCTCAATGCAATTTTTAAAAAGAAGTTTAGCATGCTTTGAGAAAAAAATATCATAGAGTGTTAGGAAAAGAGTAAAATTTTCTTAAACACACTATCCAAGAAATAAAAGTGATAAAATTTGGTTATATTGGGGCACCTGGGTGGCTCTGTCAGTTGATTTCAGCTCAGGTCATGATCTCAGGGTCAGTTGTGAGATTGAGCCCCACATTGGTCCCCACTTGGCAGGGAATCTGCTTGAGATTACCTCTCGCCCTCTCCCTCTGCCCCTCCCCACCAGCTCTCTCTCTCTCTCTCTAAAATAAACAAATAAATGTTTAAAACAAAATTTGGGGGGCACCTGGATGGCTTAGTCATTAAGCGTCTGCCTTCAGCTCAGGTCATGATCCCAGGATTCTGGGATCGAGCCCCGCATCAGGCTTCCTGCCCCGCAGGAAGTCTGCTTCTCTCTCTCCCACTCCCCCTGCTTGTGTTCCCTCTCTTGCTGTCTCTCTCTCTGTCAAAAAATAAATTAAAAAATCTTTAAAAAAAAATTTGGATATATCAAAGTTAAATATTCTTCTTAGGCATAAATACATACATACATACATACATACATACATAAATACATAAAAAAAACGAATCCTTTAGGAATTCAGCCTGCTAACAAACAAGAAAAAAATATACATAAATACATAAAACCATAAATAAATGTCAATAATAAGCTATGGACTGATATGGGAGAAGATATATACAATATTTAAAAGCTCAGTATCCATGATGTAAAATGAACAACTATAAAGCAATATTCTTTTAAGTAGAAAAAAGAGCAAAGGTTATGAAGGAGCAATTTACAGAAGGAAAATCCACAATAGCAAACAAGCACAGGAAAAGATGCCCATCAGCTTTACTAATCTGTGAGATTACATCTACATAACATTCCATATTTGTCAGATTGGGACAAACAAAATTTTGACAATATACATCCTGGCCTGGATGTGCTAAAAGAAGTTCTACAGAGAATTAATTCAAACCATCATTTTATAGAGGTATTGGACAATTATCTAGCAATGTCTATAGAAAATATCCATGGCCTCTAACCCAGTTATTTCTCTTCAAAGTATTTTTCCTATAGAAACCTAAGTGTATGTGAAGAGAATATAAAAATAAATAAATCATTTTTAAAGAATTAAAAAACTGTAAATTGTAAATAGGGATTACATCAATAAACGAATATACTCCTTCACCCATGCAGCATAATGTTATATATCAGGAAAGGAAGAAACTAGATCTACATGTATCTTTGATAATCTTAAATATATAATAGCAATTGTGGAAGGAAAGCTACAAACTCTTAAATATAACTCTGTAGTGTTTATGTATATTTTAATGCACAGAGAACAATAAGGACACAAAACAGCAAATGTAGTTAAATGAGGTAGGAAAAATCCATGGAATTGGGGAGCAATACAAAAGGAAGTTCACCAGGATCTATACTTGGCTGGAAAAAAACAAAGGCTCTGAAACAATTGTTACACAATTGTAAAATAAAATATGTTGGTGTACCATTTGTTTTTAAAAATATTTCATTCCACTTAACAAAGAATAAGAAAACATTTGATAAATCAAGGGGTTTAAGTAAGCTCAATATAATAACTTTCATTGATATATAGGCTTTGATTAGTTTTTCATATAGAAGAAAAGGAACAAGGGCGCCTGGGTGGCTCAGTCGTTAAGCGTCTGCCTTCGGCTCAGGTCATGATCCCAGGGTCCTGGGATCGAGCCCCGCATCGGGCTCCCTGCTCCGCGGGAAGCCTGCTTCTCCCTCTCCCACTCCCCCTGCTTGTGTTCCCCCTCTCGCTGTGTCTCTCTCTGTCAAATAAATAAAATCTTTAAAAAAAAAAAAAGAAGAAGAAGAAAAGGAACATAATTATTTCATTTAAGTTCAATCATTCCCTCCACATGCCATGTAAGTTCTCAAAAAGACATCTCATGTATTCCATTTAAATTCACCTCCTGAGAGAACGTACAGCTATCTTTTCAATAAATATGTAGTTCCTAAATATATGCCAGTGGGAGGTATTCAAAAGAACATGGGGAAGTGATGATGGATTTGCTATTCAGACCAACTATCTTACTGAGAACAGCAATCTGAGAGTGTCAAAGATCTAACAAAAAAAAAGTGAAGAAGTCGCAGGCCAGAATTCAGGGCGGAATGGAGGCCATGAAGTAAACACTGGCATATGGAGTATCTCTTTCATTAGTGACATTAACTCCTGAGAGAACAGCTAAAACACTATGAGATTAAGCAAAACTTTGGGGAACTTTACAGGACAACAATATAAAGTCAGACTTAGCAGTCTGGAGAAGCCTTGGTGAAACTCTCATTTTGGTTTGGGCTCCTAAAGATCTGCACCCCAGAGGTAAAGAGGAACCATAAGTGCACAGGCATTCATATGGATTTAAACTCAACTTCAAATCTCAATCTTAAAATCTCTTTTAGGTGATCCCTAACAGAAATTCTGAAGTCAGATCATTCTGGGTCTTAAATCATTTTTATAAATAATGTTGCAAATAGAATGTCTTGCACATAATCAAAAATTAGAATGATCAAAAAGACCCAAAGATTTTTTTTAATCACTTAAAAATACAATAAAAATAGGCAAGGTAATCAAGGTACTAGAATCATTAGAAACATAGGTTAAATACCTCTCCACTGTGTTCTAATTCTGGTATTGGATGATTAGCTCTAATTGGAGCAACCCTCCAGCCAAAAAGCAATTATGAACACTGATTTTGTTTTCAAAAAAGGAGGTATCTAAAAGCACCAAAGAGCAAACAAAAAATAGGCAGATGCTACAAGGAAGGACACCTGAAATAAGGGAATAACAATGGGTAAGTTTCCTGATCTTTTCTGATCTGAGCTTTTAGTCCTAAGGCAGAACCCTAACTGTGACTTGGAGGACAGCTAACACTCTAATATATAATCCGTAGCCTCCCGGATTACTAGATGAAAGAATTTAGGGTGACTATAGCCAAGAAATCTCAGAAAGAAGAAAGCAAGAAAAAAATTAGACATGATTTCTGTATACAAACACTGCTCAAATCTCTGGTTGACCCCTGAACCACACCAATGAGAGCAGACTTCAAAAAGGCCATCTAAGGGGGCGCCTGGGTGGCTCAGTCGTTATGCGTCTGCCTTCAGCTCAGGTCATGATCCCAGGGTCCTGGGATCGAGCCCCACATCGGGTTCCCTGCTCAACGGGAAGCCTGCTTCTCCCTCTCCCACTCCCCCTGCTTGTGTTCCTGCTCTCGCTATCTCTCTCTCTAATAAATAAATAAAATCTTTAAAAAAAAAAAAAAGGCCATCTAAGAATTAAAAAAAATGAATTGTTATATGAGTTGCTGCCCACAGCTAAGGAGGGAGTTTTCCAACTTAACTACCTTGTTAAGTAAAGTCAATAATCTTCAGGGAAACAACAAAATAAAGAGAAACTACAACATATCAATCACAATATCCAGAATACAAGGAAATGGGAAAATGTGAGACCCATTCTCAATGGAAAAAATTTTTTAAAAAAAAACAACCATGAGATGATGAAATGTTGGAATTATTTTTAAATTATTTTAACTCAGTGATTATAACTATGCTCAATAATGTAAAGAAGAAGATGTTCATAATGACTAAAAAGACTTTAAAATCTCAACAGAGGGGTGCCTGGGTGGTGTAGTCAGTTAAGTGCTGGACTCTTGATTTCAGCTCAGGTCATGATCTCAGGATCCTGGGATCAAGCCCCACACTGGGCTCCACACTCAGCACAGAGTCTGCTTGAGTTTCTCTCTCCCTCTCCTTCTGTCCCTCCAACTTGTGTTTTTTCTCTCTGTCTCAAATAAGTAAATAAATCTTCCAAAAAAATCTCAGCAGAAAAACAGAAGGTATAAAAAGGGAATCAAATAAAAACTCTAGACTCACAAAATACAATACATGAAATTGAAAGTTTACTGATGGGCTGAATAGCACATTCCGTGGGAAAGGACCCAAGGAAGAGTCAATTAACTTCAAGATAGATCAATAGAAATTCTATAATGTGAAGAACAAAAACAAATACAAAAAAACATTTAAACAATAAATAGAACCCTTTGGGGAATCTGTGGGAAAATAACAAAAAGTCTAATATATAGGAAACTGGAAACCCAGAAGAAAAAAAAAAGGTGAAAGAGAATAAAACAGAAAAAACATTTGAGGATATAATGGCTGAAAATTTGCAAAACTCAGTGACAAATAAATTGACTGATTCAACATGCTCATCAAACCACAAGAAGAAAAATACAAAGAAAATCACACCTAGGCAAAATACAGTCACATTGTTTAAAATAAAAACTGTGAAGAAAGATCTTTAAAAGAGTCAGATAAAAATGATACATAGCATACATGTGAACAATCATTCATATGAGTGCTGAATTCTCATCAGAAATAATGGCCACAGAAGACAGAACAATATGTTTAAAGTGCTTTTTAAAAACTTGCCAACTCAGAGTTCTATATCTAGCAAAAGTATCTTGTAAGAATGAAAGCAAAACATGCATTTTCAGATGGAAAAAAAAAAAACTAAGGACCTTTTTTGCCAGCACATAGGAAATGCTAAAAGATATTCTATAGGCTGGATGAATTTTCTAAGAAAACAAAAAAATGCCAGTTAATATCAGATGTTAATAAGTGAATGGTGCCAGTGCAATTTCTCAGGAAACCACTAAAAGAATAGCAAAAGAGAGTTTAATTTCCAAACCAGCAGAGGGAAATAAATGAAACAATAAAAACATTTAACCAATCAAAAAGATGAAAGAACAGAGAGAAGAATATTGAACAGCACTGACAACATCAAACATATAGTGAAGTCAATAGATTTCAAAAAAATCAAGTCAGTAATTACATTAAATGTCAATGGGATGATTGTTCCTATTTAAAAAAAAAAACATAAATTGTCAGAGAAGATCAGATAAAAACAAAACTAACAGTTACGCTATTTAACAGAGACACATCTAAAATACAAGGATACAAAAACATTAGTGTTCAAAAGATTAAACCTATATGCCCTCAAACACTAGCCAAGAGAAAACTTTTAAAGTAAATTTATATTTGACTAAGTAAACTTTATGGCAAAAAAAAAAAAAAAAAGAAAAGAAAGGAAAAGGAAAACAGAGAGATAAAGAACACTTCCCAAACAATAAAAGATTTCATTCACCAGAAATATACAAAAATTCAACATAGCCTTGAAAGATATAAATTTAAACTTTCAAAGAAATAGATACCTTAAAATTATAGTAGGATATTTTAATAAACTTCTTCCAAAACTTTGTTGAATAAGTATACAAGAAATTAAACACTGCACCAAACAAGAATGTATATTCTCTTCAAGCACAGAGCAATATTTATAAAAATTGAACAAATTTAGAAGTATTTAAATTACATGGAATATGTTCTCTGGCCACATGCCATTGAGCTAGAAAGCAAGAACAAAAAGGTAACTGAAAAATACCAACATGTTTGAAAATTAAGAAATGTGCATAGAAATAACTAATGGATCAAGGAAGAAATCACAGTGAAAAACAAATATATTTTACTGAATCATAATAAAGGCATTACGTATAAAACCTGTGGGATGTGGCTAAATCAATGCTCACAGAGAGTCCATGTTGGTAAATGGCATACATTAGAAAATAAGCAGAAAAATCAATGAACTATGCAACTCTCTTAGAATAATAAACTCAAAGAGAAAATAGAAATATCTAAAAAGTTCCATAAATAAGAGGTCTTGGACATCATGGTGAGGCAAGAAAAAAATAATTTGCTTCTCTATATTTCACCAACTGTAAGAAAATAATGTATTTTCCAATATTGGAAATAGCATCAAAAAGTACATACTCCCTGGAAGGAAAATAAATATCTCTACACAGACAAGTGTAACACATTATTGAAAAGAAACTGAAGACTCATAAATTGAAGATATGCTAGATTTATAGACAGAAAAACTAAATATGAAAATATGAGTCTCCCCAAACTAATCTACAGATCCTCTAAAATCTCAATCCCAAACTAACAGGTGTGAGGTGTAAAAGAGGGAGGGTGTGTGTGTGTGTGTGTGTGTGTGTGTGAATGTGTGTGTGTGTGAGAGAGAGAGAAGAGAGAGATTAAAACTTGACATTTGACAATTCCCAAGTGGATTCCAAAATTTCTGTATAAATGTTGTTAACCTGGAAAATAAAATCCAGTTATTTTTCCAATAAAAATGGGTCTATTCAGAAATAGCAGAGAATTGCCATTCTGGACATACATTCTATGACAAAACCATGGACAAGTCCAAAAAACAAAGGAGAAGAACATTATCTTATGGAAAAAAGGAAAGAAGTTTGGAGGGTTTATTTTGAATAAAAGTCATTAGAGAAAAACAACAGTTCAGAGTGATGATGTTTTCTCATTGCTTGAGTTGCAAGTATAGTCTATATCCTGTAGGAGATGAAATGTACATCTTTTCCTGTTGGGGCCTGTAACTGATGATTCTTTCCTTTTGACTATTCTTCGTTGGGGTCTATAATTTATAATTCTTCCTGTAATTGACATTGAGTAATACAGCTTCCCTTTTGAACTCCCCCTTCTGGCCTTCCAACTCCATTTTAATGAAGTTTTCTTTTATTAATTTTTCACAATGTAAAGGGCCAAGGGCCGAGAGTAGCCTAAACATTCTTGAAGAAGAACAAGATGAGAGGATTTGTTTACTGGATTTCTTAATATTAAGTAACACTGACTAAGACAATGTAGCACTACCTTAAGGAAAGACAGATCAATAAAACAGATCGATTAAAATGGATGGTCCAAAAACAGACACACGCATATGTGAATACTTGATTTACAACAAAGATTGTATCTTTGTTGTAAAGGTGAGAAAAGAAGAATCTTTTCAATTAATGATGTTGATGCAATTGTATATACATATGGAAAAATTTATGTTTGACACTTACGTTAACAAACAAACAAAAAGAATTTCAAGTAAATTGTATATCTAATGTAAGAGACAACAGTATAGCTTCCAAAGTAGGGAAGGACTTCTTTAAAAATACACAAAAAGCATTAATCATAAAGGAAAGGGATGATAAATTGGACTACATTAAAATTTAAAACTTCTGTCTATCAAAAGATACCATTATTGGAGTAAAAAAGGCAAACTCAAGGCAGAAAATACATGCAACATGTAAACCCAATAGACGACTCATATACGGAATATATAAAGAACTCCTATACATCAATTTCTCAAGACAGACAACCAAATGAAAACTGCTAACAAGGTTTGGACAAACACAAGAATATATCCAACTTCACAAGAATATATCCAACTGGCCTCTAAACTTATTAGTCACTAGGGAGATGCAAATTAAAAACATAGAGAAATGCAACTACACACTCACTGGAATGTGTAAAATTAAAAGATTGTAAGGATATGGAAAGATATGCATTCTTACATATATTGCTGATGGGAATATAAATTGGTACAACTTCCTTGAAAATAGTTTGTCATCATATGCTAAAAGTGAAGGATATGCATAACCTATGACTAGGAAAATCCATTCTTAAATAAACACCCAGTGATGTTGTGCTAGTAGATGTTTCATATTTAGCTCTCTGGTGGGGAATGGGATTTCTTATTTGTAGTATTTGCTGATTTCTATGGAGATTTCTATGAATTTCTGTGGAGTAAGTACTCCTGCCATGGCTGATTCCAAGCTACCAACAAAATGCTACTGAACCCAGATTTTGGGAAAAGTGAGCACAATCAGCTCCTGCAAGCCAGTAGGAGTGAGTCAGCTTCAATATACAATTGTAAATGTCCTATAGAAATGTATTCACGTGTCCAACAAGAAACATTAATGAGAATGTTCACTAGAGTATTGTTAGCATTAGCCAAACACTTAAAGCAATTAAACGTTCTTCAACAATATGTTAGATAAATTGAAGTATATTAATACAGTGGACTATTATACAGGAATGAAAATGAACAAACCATATTTATAGGGAATAAATCTGATGCATATGGAAAATAAAATATTGAAGGAAAAAAGACTGAAAATAAATACAGAATGGTTTCATTTATTTTTAAAAGTTCACAAAACTTGTAAATTTAAATCTACAGTATTTACTGCATATTTAGGGGATAAAATAATTTTAAAAAGCACTAAAATGATTTTTATACAAGTCAAGATAATGGTCCCTTCTGGGGGAGTGGAAATGGTAGTGATCAAGGAGAATGCAAAGTGGAGAGTTCTCAGACGCTGAGAGTATTCTCTTTCTTGTTTGAGGGTTCATTTTGTCCTAATCACGAGTTGTACATCCACGTTAGGTACCTTCTTGCATGTTGCTATACTTTGATTTTCTTAAAGTTTTTTTTTTAAGTAAGCAGGAATCTGACAGTAGTATGTATGTTAAAACTTTTTCTTTCCTTACAAGAAGGAATAGACATTGCATGCTGAGCCCCATTCCTTTCCAGATTCCAGATTGCAGATTGCAACCGTGAAGGAATGGCCAAGGGATTTGCAAAGACCTTAGCTCTGACTTGCTGAGCTGCGGAACCAACATCCGCCATTGCCTGCCTCTGGACTTTTTGTTATGTGATAAAAACAAACCATCATTTTTTTAAGAAGACAGAGAAGGATGAGAATGAGGTAGCATGATAGAATGTAGTTGCTTTTGATACAATGTCTAAATTTCTAAATATGTCAGTTTTCTCACAAGAGTAAAACAAGGGTAATAATAACGGATTTATATGTCACTATAAGGATTAAATAATAAGAAATGTAAGTAAAACATAGCATAGTCCCTAATATATGATAGGCACAAAAAAAGTTACTTTTTATTACTCTAAAACACTTATATTGAAGACAGGGGGCCTTCAATATCAGTCATTCACACATAAAATATTTTGTATGTTTCTGGGTTTTTTGCTTAATTTCATTTTGTTTTTGTTTTGGTATCCTTACTGTTGGTGATCAAGGCTGTGTTTGTATGTTTTGTGCGTGTGTGACATGAAGATACTTAAATTTTTTTTTTCAAAGATTTTATTTATTTGCGACAGAGAGAATGAGAGAGAGAGAGAGTACACAAGAGGGGGGAGGGTTAGAGGGAGAAGCAGACCCCCCGCCGAGCAGGGAGCCCGATGTGGGACTCGATCCCGGGACTCCAGGATCATGACCTGAGCCGAAGGCGGTCGCTTAACCAACTGAGCCACCCAGGCGCCCGATACTTAAATTTTATTTCATATACTTCATATCAGGGATCTAGGCTGAGTCTTATTCTGTGCTGTATTGTGATAGATAAAAAGTCAAACATTAAACAAAAATGCACTCCACAGACTTCTTAATAAATTTCCAAATTATGATTTTCCTATTTGTCTTACCCCTATTCAATGTTATAACACAGATGGATAAACATAAAGCTGATATATTTTGTATCAGTTTTTCATATCCTGTCTTTTAAAAGTTCTCTTGATTTTAGATATTCTCACTTGAAATTTTTTTGAAGAATTTCAGCGAACTCAAAGCCAGATGTTAATGATTATGGAAAGAGAATTGCTTAAATTTCTTACCAACTGGGTTCTATTGACCTAAAGGAAAAGCACGATTTTCCTGAACAGTCTGGGCATTTTCTGGTTGCCTAAGTAAGCATGATTTCTACTACCTCTCTGTTTTCAACACTTTCTTCTATTCCTTGTCTTTGTCACCTTCCTCAAAGAATTGGAGCTGACAGTAGCTAAAGGAAGGAGTAAATGCCTGTGTGGCTCAGTTCGTTGAGCACCTGACTCTTGGTTTCAGCTCAGGTTGTGATCTTCCCAGTCAGAGATGGAGCCCCCATGCTGGGCTCCCCGCCCAGCGCACTCTCTCTATCTCTAAAATGAATAAAGAGATCTTTAAAAAAATAAGTAAATAAATAAAATCTTTTAAAAATAAATAAATAAAGGAAGGAATGGAAACTCACCCTCACCTGTGTTTCACAAACTCTCCTGAGCAGAGTGAGAAGTAACCATGACAGCAGATGTGCAGTTGTAGAGAACAAAGACTCAACAGAACAAAATTGTCATTCCCTCCATCAGTCTTTGATATGCCCCGCTACACCCTATTGATGAATGCTGGATGACTCCCAAATTTGCCCTCAGACCCTCACGGCCCCTTCGGCTTCTAATGGTATTGTGAAGCTCTTCAGGGGGTCTCAACTTCATGCTTCTGTCAGACTGACACTTCTCCTGAATCCATGTTCATGCATATGACAGTACAATAGACATTATTAAATAGCCCAGATGACAGATGAGAGAGACATTTTAAAAGGATTGTTAAAGGTAAGAGATCTTATTATACATATAAGAAGAAAGAATTCCATTGATCCACAGGACAGAAGTGCTGTGGGAAGCCAACTAAACCATGAATGCACTCTAACATTTAAAACTCAAAAGCTAATCCGATGCAAAATATTAAAAATGAGAAAAATTGAGTCAGCCTGATCTCATAGGCAATAGCAGGTGTGTGAGCGAGTTTACACGATATGGGGATAAACACACACATGTGCGTGTACACCCCCTTCATGCTCCTCTACTTTCCACAGATTTGATTCTAAAAAGCTATTCATTAATAAATCCCATGTTTGCTAAGTCCAAAGTAACAATACTGTGCAAGAGACTTTTGGAAATGAGAGCAAGCAGATCCAGTACTTTACTGTGAGATATGATTGCATTGGAATCATGAAAAGACCCTCACTAAACAAACTGCTATTTACCACCACACCATATAGTAATGGAGGCTGGGATTTGTCTCCATATGCCCTATGCAAGTTGATTTTCAGTTTCCTGACCCACCACTTATCCACCATACCATTCAAATACTACACATTCCTTCAGGGCTAGGATGGTCCTATCTCACTCTCAGACCCCATTGCCCAGAGACAAATCACCCTGGCTCCTGACAAAGCAAGACAACTATTTAAAGGTGTTTGGTCTAGGAGCGCCCGGGTGGCGCAGGTGGTAGGGCATCTGACCCTTGGTATTGGCTCAGGTCATGATCTTGGGGTCATGATCTCGGGGTTGTGAGATCGAGCCCTGCATGTAGGCCCCCATCAAGCCCCGTATGGGGCTCTGCGCTCAGTAAGGAGTCTGCTTAAAGTTTTTCTCTCCCTCTCCTTCTGCCCCTCCCCCCTGCTCGCGTGCTCTCTCTCACGCTCTCTCAAATAAATAAGGAAATCTTAAGAAAAAATAAAAGTGTTTAGTCTAATAGGGAATTATGAAATGCAGCCAACCATGTATGTGGTCTATGAAAAACAGAACAAATGAGCTATTGCTCAGGACCGCACCTAAGCAAAGCCTTGAGTGATAAATAAAGTTAAATATAATCTTGGAGAATGGATTTCAAAAGAATACATACTTTTGAAAAAAAATGCTTTGCTGCAAATTTTGAAGCTCATGTAAAAAAATATATTTTTTACATAGAGTTGTGAGATTTTTAAAAATTTACCCCAAAGATATCTGTATTTTTGTTGTTGCTTCTAGATTAGTTTAAAATGAAAAATAACATGCATATTCATATGATTTTTTAAAAAGTAAAGTATCCAACATCATTGATGTTATAATTATAATTTGTCAAAATTTTTAAATGATATACAAATAATGTTCTGCAATGATTAAAAAAAAACAAAAACCTGCCAGTAGTTAAACAGGATTTAATTGCTAAAGAAGACCCCACAGGACTCAGAATGACAATGCTGAAAAATTTAACGGTGTTTTTGAGGGTTTTTTGCAGAAGGATACAATAGATGCTCCACATCATATGTTACCAAGGAAATGCAAATTAAAGCAATGACATACCACTATACATCTATTAGAATGGCCAAAATCTGGAACACTCACAATATCAAATGCTGACAAGTATACAGAACAAGAGCAACTCTCTCTTTGCTGGTGGGAATGCAGAATGGCACAGCCACTTTGGAAGACAGCTTGGCGGTTTCTTACAAAACTAAACACTCTTACCATACAACCTAGCTCTCATACTCCTTGGTATTTACCCAGGTGAGTTAACTTATGTCCACACAAAAATCTGCACATGGATGTTTATGGCAGCTTTGTTCATAATTGCCAAAACTTGGAAGCAGCCAAGATGTCTTTCAGTAGGTGAATGGATAAATAAACTGTAGAACATAGAGACAATGGGATATTATCCAATGCCAAAAAGAAATGAGCTATCAAGCTATGAAAAGACATGGAGGAAACTTAAATGCATATTACTACATGAAAGAAGCCAATCTGAAAAGGCTACATACTGTATAATTGCAACCATATGATATTCTGGAAAAAGCAAAACTGTGGAGACGATAAAAAGATCAGAGGTTGCCAGGGGTTGGGTCAGGGGGAAGGGATGAATAGGCAGAGTATAGAGGATTTTTTAGGGCAGTGAAAATGCCCTGTATGGTAACATAATGGTAGAGACATGTCATTATACAATTTGTCCAACCCACAGAATATACACCACCAAAACGAAGCCTAAGGTAAACCATGGACTTTGGGTGATCCTGATGTGTCAACTATAGGTTCATCAGTTGTAACAAATGTACCACTCGGTGGTCCCTTCCTGGTAGTGGGAAGGCTATGCACATGTGGGGACTGGAGTATACGAGACACATCTGTACTTCCCTCTTAATTTTGCTGTGGATCTAAAACTGCTCCAAAAACATAGAATATTTTTTTAAAAAAGAAATATTAGGGGTACCTGGGTGGCTCGGTCCGTTAAGCATCTGCCTTTGGCTCTGGTCATGATCTCAAGGTCCTGGGATTGAGCCCTGCATTAGGCTCCCTGCTCAGCAGGGGAGTCTTGCTTCTTCCTCTCCCTCTGCCCCTGCTCATGTGTTCTCTCTCGCATGCACTCTCTCTCTCAAATAAATAAATAAAATCTTTAAAAATTTTAAAAATTTAAAAAAGAAATATTAGGAGTCAAACATTTAAAAAAAATCAAGTAGAGCCACTGTAAATGTCTACAAAATTGTGATACCCTTTTAATAAGAGTACAATGCCAGGAATTTTTTTTAAGATACAATATAGCAATAGTGTTGAGTAAGTTTATGCATCTCAGCCAAAGGAGATGCACAAAATCCGGGGAGGCTAGATGTGGGCTCCTTTGTAAGGGTGCACTTTCTTCCTTGGATCAGGAATCACGGATATGTGCACAGAACACTTTGGAACCAGAAAGCCTAAACCAGAATTCCAGCTGGGCTGTTTGTGTTTTTAATTTTGCTGTTCGCATAGGCATAATTCTACTACATAATCAGCCTCAAGAGCAAGGACCTCCCTGGGTCTCCCTGGGACCAGGCAGGTATCATCAAGTCTCCCTGTGATTACTAAACAATGCTGACAAGCAGATATAAACCATCTCCCAAACTCCACGGGCCATGTTTATGGAGTAACACTCTTCATCAGTATATTTCATGCCTGGACCAGGAGCCAGCATGGTACAAGGACATTTCTCATTTCAGTAGAATATCTCAGCCTATTTCCAAACCTACTGATTTAGCCCACACAGTACAAGTAGTTTCTTTGGGGAAGAAGAAATCAAGGGTATTGGCCAGTGGAGCAACTTAGTTTCTTTTCTTATACTTTGTTAATGCTTAGAGCTTGAGCACTTTAAGGAAGCCTCTTCCTTTATAGAGACTGTTGGCACGTGCATTAGCAGATACCAACCACTCTTACTGAAACTGGGGATTAATTGTTGTGAAGAAAATTTATGCATAACTGTTATAAAAAGCCTTGCCAGTAGAAGGCAAGGCTCCTCTGTACTCAGTGACCTCAAGAATAATTAAAAACAAGAAGAGAGAACCAAATCCCATTTGATCAACATTTACCTTTAGTCTTCTCTTCTAGGAAAATCATTCCCAGCATGTCAACGACCATGGAAGCACTTGAGAGCAGATCGTTGAACCCAGAATGAGCTAAGAATTCTCTAAAAGGCTGATCATTCACCTCAAACACTAAGCTGCTGAACATAAGGACAATTAAGGCCCGTTCATAACCCTGGCATTGCCATCTCTCAATTCTTTCTTCATCCATAAACTAACGCTCAAATTTAAAGTTGTAAATCCTGTTGATATTAATGCTACATGGTGAGGAGAATTACATGTCCTAGTTTCTACCTCAGGGATAAGAGGGGAGATCAGAAGAAAGAGAGGTTAAAGCTGAGTAAGAAATAAAAATTAAAAAGATACATAAAGGCTACCCTAATTCTTACCTGACGAATTCCACATGTAATTTATAGCTGAGAGGTGATCATGAATTCAGCCAGCTGTAACAGACTGGATTCTTGAGTCAGTTAACAGGCATTTATTGAGCACGTAATAACTGCCCAGCACTGTCTGATCCCTGGCTCTCAAGGAGGTCACAAACAAGTGATGTCATCCAGGAACTTCAGCTTGTCCTGTGCTTGACTTGAACTTCAAACATCATGAGTCTGTGTCACTGTTAAGACACTGGTTCCAAAGTACGTCTCATACTGAATGAAATCCTAGTTCAGGAGAGAATACTTCTATGGTCTATTGTAGTTGCTTTAGAAAACTTAGAGCTGGTTTCCGATTTATTTTTGTCTCTTAGTTTGCTTACTTTTTAATTACTATGATTTGTAACTAAGAAAATGACAGTTTAATAGTTTAAGTTCCAACTATTGTTTCCCAGTTGACAGTCTGACTTGAAGTCCTTCTTAATTACTGCATTGTTTTAAATAAGCAAGGTACAAGATTCATTTAAAAAAACAACTTTTTGCAATATTCACCCAGTCACCTCACTTTCTTTAAAAAAAGCGCATTAGCCTTCTCGGAATGCTTATCAATACCTTAAGAAGAAAATAAAATTCTCTAAGACGGAATTTTCTACACCAAATGAGAAGCTGGAGAAACCATTAAATGGCTTAGGGAAACCATGCGAGGATTTTTCTTCAGTCATAGCAGTTGCTCTTGTGCAGGGTACACATCCTATTCTGAGTGTAAAAGCTTTCATTTCACCTATTTCCCACTAAAGAAAGTGTATCAGGATGCTAGTGAATGAGTGACACTACCAGGGCCACTAACTCCATTCAAACTGTCTAAGTAAGTCAATTACAGATCTTAACATACCCACGGTTAACAGCAACATTATTTGCAACACGTCTTGCATCTCGTCATAACACATTGTGTCACAGAAGACACAGCATTATCCCTGAGCTGAGCGTGTGTTAGATACAAGCAGAAATAGGACTGCCTCTATGAGGAATTTGGAGGGAGTGGTTGTGTTGTTTTTAAGGTAGAATCCTCATGGGGATGAACCAGGGGAGTAAAATGAATGGATGATATCAAAGAAAGGAGGATGAACTATAGAAGCAAAGATTTGAGAGGATACAAAAAAATGGGGTCACTCAGGGCACAAAGGGGGTGGCGTGGTTGACTCTGGTGGGAGCATGGACACTCCGTGTAACAGCAAAGCAAAAGCACCGTACAAACAATGCAGGGGAGTGGATAGAGTTGGTGATGTGATTACTGAAAAGTTCCAGTGTGGTTACTCTGTGTCTCTTATTGAAGTATCAGAGGCAGCTGCATCAGCAGAGCACGAGCAAGGAAGACAGAGAAAGCAGACACACCAGAGGAACACGGGGGGAAATAACCTGGCACCGTGAGCACCCATTTGAGATTTGAGTCCCCCAACCTCTGTTCAGAGGGACTTGACCCTAGATTAGCATGTCATTGGGTGGTCCACAGTGGACAAAGGCTTGGCAGTGAGTCCTTTGTATTCTTTTCTCTGCTCGCTACAATGGAGATCTTTGTTACCTCCTGTTCCTCTACTTTTTTCTTCCCATCTCAGCTCTCCTCCATCTCCCTACTCCCACCTCTAGCCCCAGCCTTTTAAATTCTTTAAAAGAAAAAAAAAAAACCTCCAGTGAACACGTATTAAAAATTTCCTGATTCAACTTTTCTTCCTCCTTCTATTCTTCCTTTCCCTTCCATGCTGCTCCTTTCCTTTCCTGAGAATTCAATAATAAAACAGGTGGAGCAGAGCAAGGTAGGTACCTGCTCCAGAAGTCTGGAGGAGGGGTAGTCATGGTGGCCCAGAGAAGAGTGGCAGAGCCTGAGCAGGTAGAGGAGGGTATTCATGTGGGCATCATGAGTACACACTTTCTGGAAAACTGACATTTAAAAAAAAATTAACCTTTTCAGACATAGTGAGAATGCAAATATGAGAGAGGCAGATAAAATCATGGCAGAAAGCACCAATGCTCAGGGGAGTCCTGAATAGCAGGATAACGGAGAGTACCTTTGGAGAAAATGATGCTAAGAGTAGCTAACAGATAGCCATAGATCCATACCTTCCAGGACACCCCAGTAGGTACTGGTGCCTTGAAAGTTCACAAAAGAGCCAGAGGTTCCACGTAAGTCCTCCACCCCCCTTGGAGAGATGCCAGGGGATTTCAGTGGTGCCACAGCCCTGCACCTTCCTCACTGAATGCACTTGGGGCAAGAGGCAAATGTCCAGGTCGAGAAACCCAATAAATACAAAAAGCGTATGTTCCGAGACCATATGCTGAGGAGTTACAGCATGTTGGACCCCCGTGCAGTAGGGGACGGCAAGAAAACATCTGTCCTCAGACGTGTCCACAGCAAACTTTTTTACTAAAAAGAAGTCCCCTTTCAAGATGAAACATAACTGAAAAATATCAAACTGCCCTCTGATTCCAGTAAAATAGCTTGCCAGGAGCATAATTTCCTCAAATCACATCAATTTTTAAGACTAAGTGCAACACTTGGCTGCAGTTCTGAATGATTCTCAACACTAAACGTAGCGGCTATTCCTTCTGTGCGAAAGCATCTTCCTTTAATACAGCCACCACCACATCCTTATAACTTCAGAGCATCCCTCCATCCACCTCACCCCCCACCAATCGGCCCTGAAAGACCCGGGAGAGCTGACACCTCATTTCTGGAAACGTTAACTGCTCCCCCCTCAGGGGTCCAGCAACCAAGTCACAGGAGCAGTACTGACTGTCCACTCTCCTCCCGAATAGCCAGCTGCAGCCACGGGCGGGCACCCTGCCTTCCGCTCGCTCCAAATGGATGAAAGATGCTTTAGAACTTAGGAAAGCAAACAAGACTAATGTTTTATAGTTCAAATGACAGGTCACCTCATTAGTCTCCATTTATATATAATGTGCCCGTGTCTGAGAAGGTTATTAAGCCACACATCTCAGCTCCAAACCTACCCCCCCAACACACGCTCAGCTCGTGGTACTGGGACTGGGACTGGGACTGGGACTGGCAGCCAGCTTCACCTCGGCCAGCTGAGCCCCTCAGACACTGCCAGTCCCGGGTAACGGAGGGAGGAGAGAGAGGATGCTTGGCCCCTGTGTCTGCTCACTGTTCCCTTTCCCTTCTCAGTCCTCCAATGCCTCCTTGTTTATATCCTTAGATTAGATTATGTCTGTGTAAATCACTATGTCCACCTCCCTCACTTGGCCCTATATGAGACAATATACAAACGGATTTTTTCCGTCCTGAAATTTGTCTACACAAACCAAGGAAGCAAAACTTGACACCTAGTGGAACTTCAATAGAACGTGATTCTTCAATTTCTCAACAAACTAACAAACATCCTCTCCGCCATGATGACAATGGCAGAAAACACCCAGACGTCGTGGCTTCCTTGTCAATCGTTATTTTCCTTGTTATTGCCCGTCAGTGGTGAATGTTTTGGAAATAAATGTTAATGCTGAAAATTTTATTGGTCAAAATTATTTATATTACATAAAGGAGAAGTAATTCAATTTTGAGCAAGAAAGCAGCTATGAAAACTTCAAATGCTCCTGTATTCATTTCCTGGGGCTGCTGTAATAAATTACAACAAACTCGGTAGCTTAACACAATAGAAATGTATTCTCTCACAGATCTGGATGATACAGAGGTCTCAAATCAAGATGCCAACAGGGCTGTGCCACTTCTGGGAGAATTGTTCTTTGCCTCTTCCAGCTTCTGGAGGCTGTAGACGTTCCTTGGCTTTCCTCGCCTTGTGCCTTCATCCCTTCAATCTCTGCCCCTGGGGTCATAGTCCTTCTCCTCTTTGTGTCTTCTCCTCTGTGTGTCTGTCTGAAAACCTCTCTGCCTTTCTCTTATAAGAATACACATGATTACATTTAGAATCCACTGAGGTAATCCAAACAGCTCCTTCTTTCAAGGTCCTTAAATTAAACAAGTTCTTTTACTATATAAGACAATAATCACAGGATCTGGAAACTAAGGCATGAACATATCTTTTGGAGGGTCACCATTTAGCCCACTCTAGTCAACCCTCAGTGACTCTTTTATTCCATTTATTGTCTTTCTTTTGGAATGGGAATGTCTGTGACTGATACGCTACGTCTGTCCCACGGTTGTGTTTGGGAAGCAGATAACTTGTTTTGCAGTTTCACAGGTCTGGTCTACATGTGGAAAGGAATATTGCTCCAAGGTGGCTTATACCTAGAGTCTCCTCTATTTCTTATTTAGATGATTTAGGTTAGTAGATTTGGGACATTTTTAGCAATGATGTTTATTAAAGATTTATTTATTTATTTATTTGGGAGAGTGGAGGGAGGGGCAGAAGAAAAGAGAGAATATCAAGCAGACTCCCCGCTGAGCGCAGAGCCAGATTCGAGGCTTGATCTCAGGACACATGAAATCATGACCTGAGCCAATATTAAGAGTCGGACGCTTAACCAACTGAGCCACCCAGGCACCCCAACAATGATGTTTAGATGACATTTTTGGACTTATAGAGTTAATGCTAAAATGCACTGAGACTTTTGGGGATCTTGGGACAGAATGAATGTATTTTGCATATGGAGTAACATGATTTGAGGAAGATGCAACATAGTCAGCTAAATTGTGGCCCCCCCCAAAAATAGGTCTACATCCTAACCCCCAAAACCTATGAATAGTTCCTTACATGGCAGAAGATGTGATTAATGATCTTGCGAAAAGGAGCTTATTCCAGATTCTCCAGGTGTTTCCTAAAAGCAATCATAGGTATCCTTATAAGAAAAAGGCAGAAGTTTTGACTCAGAAACACAGAGGAGAAGCCACACAAAGAAGACAGCCAATATGATCATGGAGGCAGAGTGCAGTGATAGCTACACAAGGCAAAGAACACCAAGGAAGGGCTACAAACACCAGACACTGGGAAGAAACAAGGACTAGATTCTCCCCTAGAGTGTTCAGAGGGAGAGCAGCCCTGTGGATAACTTGGTTTAAGACTCCTGGTCTCCCAAACTGAGAGAGACATAAGTTATTTCAAGACAAAAGTTTGCAGTAATTAGTCACAGCAGTCCTAGGAAACGATGCAGTTCCCAAAAGATAACCAAATAAATAATACAACTGCAAAACATGTCCTAACAACATTGTTAAAAAAAATCCAGATTTGAAAAAAAAAAAATTAGCAGCCGTAGGATTTGTATTTCTGTCTCCATGTGGAGGAGGGGGCAGTGGGGTACAGACTCATTTGTCCTATTTCAAAATGGTTTTTAAAGTACAAAAGTTAGGGGCACCTGGGTGGCTCAGTTGGTTAAGCATCTGACTCTTGGCTTTGGCTCAGGTCGTGATCTCAGGGTCCTGAGTTGGAGCCCCACATCGGGCTCCACGCTCAGTGGGTGGTCTGCTTGGGATTCTCTCTCTCCCTCCCCCTCTGCCTCTCTGCTCTCTCTATCTCTCTCCCTCAAATACATAGATAAATAAAATCTTTAAAAAATAAAATAATAAAGTTCAAAAGTTACTCTATTCGGTTGGGTTTTTTTAACTTTTGTAGTTATGTAAGAATTTCAAGAATCAAAAAGCACTTTAAAAATTAGTGTATCATTATATTTATGTAGCTAATCAAGTCATTTTTTTTTTTATTTGAGAGAGAGAGAATGAGAGAGAGAGCATGAGAGGGGGGAGGGTCAGAGGGAGAAGCAGACTCCCCGCCAAGCAGGAAGCCCGATGCAGGACTCGATCCTGGGACTCCAGGCATGACCTGAGCCGAAGGCAGTCGCTCAACCAATTGAGCCACCCAGGCACCCCTAATCAATTCATTTTAGTAATAACTCAGCCCCCTGCTCCAAGAAAACAACCTACAGCAACACTGACATTCACTTGAGTGATGTGTCTCTAAACATTATAGAATGCCAGCCTCTAGCAATTCAAATCATCCCCATGGTATTTTCTGCTCACTAGCTATAGATTTGCAACCTGAAATCTTTCAAATCAGACAGTGCTATTACAAAATAAGTGAAAGAAACTGGAGTATGGCTGTCTCCTCAATAAAAGAGAGGGGAAAAATTTTTAGCATTTATCTTAATGTGTTCAACAATTTAAAATCCTCTAAAACTGTTCTCTGTTTCTTTCATTCATTGAGCTCATAAAAAGTAATTTTCCTAAAAGTAAAGAAAAATTGTGAAAAAAATAACAATTCACTTTAGAACATATTTCAAGTTATGATACCCAGGTATTTCAAAACTTCTTAAAAGGATCTGGATATTGGTGGTGCCTGGGTGACTCAGTTGTTAAGTGTCTGCCTTCGGCTCAGGTCATGATTCCAGAGTCCTGGGATCAAGCCCCGCATCGGGCTCCCTGCTCTGCAGGAAGCCTGCTTCTCCCTCTTCTACTCCCCCTGCTTGTGTTCCCTCTCTCGCTGTGTTTCTCTCTGTCAAATAAATAAACAAAATTTAAAAAAAAAAAGGATCTGGATATTATCATCCTGGGTTAAATCTTGAGATCATCTGGGTGCCTGGGTGGCTCAGTCAGTTAAGTATCTGCCTTCTGGCTCAGGTCATGATCCCAGCATCCTGAGATCAAGCCCCACATTGGGCTCCCTGCTGAGCAGGGAGCCTGCTTCTCCCTCTCCCTCTGCCTGCCTGTCTGCCTGCTACTCTCTCTCTCTGTCAAATAAATAAATAAAATCTTAAAAAAAAAATCTAGAGATCATCTAACAACCCAGTTTTCTGCCTTTCATGGGTTTCACGGAATGTCATTGCTAACCTCAATTTTAGAACATTCTAATATTTTAGAAATATCTTGATTTCCCTAATACACTAGATCTGTCAACTGAAAAAGTAAATAGCCTAATTTTGCTTTTTATCTTTTTTAAATGCTGAGTGCTTCAAATATGATAGCAGATAAGAATGAGTTAATGTAATACTGAGAAAAATATTTTTATCATATGATAAATCATACTCTAATAGGACCAGAGGTCACTGGCTTCCAAGGTGAAGAAGCTCTGAGAGATTGACCCTCCTGGTCTGATACCACCAGGCTGCAGGTATATGGCACTCTGGTCCTCAGGCTTCTGTACTCTCCCCTACCAACACATAAACAGACAGACTATCCAGACCTGAGCTTTAAACAGCAAATAGTGGGAATGGGGAAATACAGGAGGAGCCGGGAGCCTAGGGAGAACTTATCAGGGCCATGGATGGAAATTCCTAGGGACAGCTGATATGGTCACCCAGCGGAGAAAGGAAGGACAATGCAACAAATGGAGCTAAAAACATTGGTTATCTACATGACATGAAAAAAGTAAAAAGAGCCTGTACCTCACCCCAAACATCAAAGTCAGCTCCTAGTAATGTTTAAAGCAAAACTTTCAAACTAGAAAAACATATAAGTTATAGCTTTCTGCCCTTGAGATACGGAAGAAGAGCTTCGACAAGACAGAAAAGTCCCAAATCATGGGGGGCGGCGGGGAGGAGAAAGATACCTTAATAAAAGTGAAAAGTCAATCTAAAACTTAGAGAAAATATTACTAGCATGTAAAACTAACAAAAATTAGTATTAAAATATATAAAGAATTCCTAGAAACCAATAAAAAAGAATGAATATAAAATATGTAAACAGGCAAAAGATATCAGTAGGTGTTTTATAGAAGATGAAACACCTCATGAGAATAAGCATAGGAAGAAATGCTCAGCAACACTGGTGACTCAGACACATAATGAAATATCATTTTAAACCTATTTGATTGAGAAAATAAACAAGAAATCTGACAACATGAAATGTTGAAATCAGTGTGATTTCTTTACGTTTCCCGTGGTCCATCAACTTTGAGAGACAATTCGGCATCCTCTGATAAATGTGCCTATAACCTAACTACTCTGTAGCCTGGTGATGGTGCTCTGAAGCTGTACCAACAGAAATTTTCACACGAGAGATATGGACTGATATTCATGGACACAGGGCTCATCCCATGAAAATATTGGAAAACTTGTTAAATGCCCAAAAGTAAAAAAATAAACAGAGATGTTTATCATAATATAGTGTTATTAAAAAAGTGAGAATTAGAATAAACTATGTCTACATGCAACAACATGAATGAATAACAGTGAGGGTGAAAATGGCATGTTCCAGAAAAACAACACAGAGTTGTAAGGTTAACAATATATTATTTGGCATATAATATATGGGGTACTTTTCAATTAAAAAAAACCAAGAATGACAAAATTTAGGGTGGTATACATGTCTACGGGAATGGAATAGGAGAGAAACACAGAAGCAAATTAAGTTATTGATAAGTTTCTAGTTCTTCCATTAGTAGTGATTTTCAGGGGAGGGGGTAGGAGAGAGAGATCATACATAGATTTGTGATGATACTGTGTCACCAACCAAAAATTGTGATGATTAATAAAACTGTCCACCTGAGATTTTTTTTTAAGTCCTATAAAGTTCCCACAACATTCAGGGCATTCTATTCCCAAAAAAATGAACATTTTAAAAGAGTCTTTTGCTTTTTTTCCTATTTCTTCTATGTTTCTTGTTTGGGTTTTTTGGGGGGTTTTTGTTTGTTTTTTTTTTTATTATGTTATGTTAATCACCATACATTACATCATTAGTTTTTTGGGGTTTTTTCAATTTTTGACATTTTATTAAACCTTGGCTTGGTTTCTAAAGCAAAATTCAACAGTTAACACCTCCTTTAGGAGACACTAATACAATAAAAGAATTTGTTGCCCTATTCCATCCATGCTGTATTTCTGGAAATACTGTTATTAGTAAGATGATCTTTTCACTGGAAGGGCTATGTGATTTTTTTTTATTATGTTATGTTAATCACCATACATTACATCATTAGTTTTTGATGTAGTGTTCCATGATTCATTGTTTGCATATAACACCCAGTGCTCCATTCAATACGTGCCCTCTTTAATACCCATCACCAGCCTAACCCATCCCCCCACCCCCATCCCCTCTAGAACCCTGTTTGTTTCTCAGAGTCCATAGTCTCTCATAGTTGGTCTCCCCCTCCGATTTCCCCCCCTTCATTTTTCCCGTCCTGCTATCTTCTTCTTTTTTTTTTTTTTTAACATATAATGTATTATTTGTTTCATAGGTACAGGTCTGTGTTTCTTGTTTGTTATTTACTGGTAAGAGGAAGGAGAAAGAGAATGGAGAGCAAATGGGCAAATAAAAAGAGACATCTCCAAGTCTTCTTTGCTGCTTCTCTTACTGACAGAAATAACACTCACTAGAACCTCAGCATTTTCATATATTACATTCATAACTGCATCTACTTGAGAATAAGCTCAAGAAGGTTCATGAGTTGTCATAACTCATAATTTTGCTCAGATGTAAATTTGAATAACGTGTAGAGTACTTCTCAAATTGTAGTGTACCTAAGAATCACTCCAAGTGTTTGGGGGAAAAAATGCAAAATGCAAAGATTCTGATTCCACAGATCTGATGTGGGGTCAGGGAAACTACATTTTCAACAAGCCTCCAGGTGACTCTGTACATTTTAAGAAACACTGTGATAAAGAATGAGTAAACCCAGAAATAGATACCTCTCAACACTGCTATGTAGCCTTTTCCTTGTCAACAAATTTCATGGCTATCCTATTAGTTGAGAATTTGAACTTTTTCAAGTGGCCCTACAAGATCCTGGGGAATGTCAGAAGGTGACAATAAATCTAAAAGCTTCCATCTCACTCCTAGCCAATTATGCCACAATCCAACAATGAGCATTATAGGAATTATTTTAGGCTAACAAGGAAACACCCAGAAGCAATGTGAAAGGGTGGCCAATCTTACTGAATACAGAATGAGGAACATCTTTTGTTCCTGCAACTGTATTTCTCTCCCCACTCCTCCAATGGGGCAGCTTGGCACCCTCTTAGTGACTAGTGAGATCTCCCCAAAGTTTACAGCAGCAGCGTCCTGTCCAGACCATGTATACTCTGATCCCTGCCACATGCAGACTTGAAGGCCTTGGCCAAACACAATAAACACAGCCAGACTCTATTGACTTCCATCTGGCAGCGACATCATCCAAGTGGTCCCAGCACTGTCCTCGGCCATAGCTCCCAGCTTTGCATTCAAGGCTGGGTGAGGCACCCATTTCTATACCCCCAAAACTCCTAAGAAGCAAGTTTTGCTAGTCAGTTCTTAAAAAAAAAAAAAAACACCAAGGTAATGTTTTCAGGGAATGAACAATATCTGGTACATTGTGTTTTGATAAATGGAAGAGTAAGTACTCCATGCTTTCTACATCCTTAACTGTGTTTCTAATCTCTTATGTTCCTTGTTGACTACAGTTGACTCTCTTCTTCCTTTAATTGGGCATAAGCTACACGTTTACATTTTCATGGACAGGCTGGCTCAGGAGTATTTATATACTTATTGGTATAAATGTTCATAAATGGAATATACTGGATGCCTGTAGTTGGGGTGTCATTAATGATTGTCTCATATCATGGGCCCCAAGTTGGTTTATTAGCCCCCCTCAATACAAGTGTAGAGGACTTCCACCCATCACCTTCCCATTAGGTCTCCTTTTCTTGGACTTACATGGGCCCTAAAGTTGACTAAGGGGAGATGAACACATGGGATAAATTATATAAAAACTGAGCAAGTCTTAGGCAATGACAGAGGTTGCTCCTGTTGAGTGAGCACCAAGGAAAGCACTGACAAAGTGAAAGCTTCACCGCTTGCCATCTAAAACAACTATTGCAGTCCACGTGTGTGGGCAAAGGTGGTCTGCCTCTGAGGAAACATGGGGAATCTGTTGTCCAGTTCCCACAGAGATCCCAGATGTGCAAACATGCCCCTCCTTGCCTATTATGGGCTGAATTGTGTTCCCCCAAAATTCATGTATTAAAGTTCTGAGGTGCCCCCAGAACCTCAGAACATGACCTAGAGATGAGGCCTAAAGAGGTGATTAGGGTGAAATAAGCTCACATGGGTAGGCCCTCATCCAAAAACTTGGACACAGACATGCACGCACAGAAGGCCCCAGTGAGGACACCACGGGAAGACAGCCCTCTGTAAGCTGAGGACAGAGACCTCAGAAGAACCCAACCCTGCCAACACCTTGATCTTA
>NC_138380.1:66600130-66635299 GCF_054177405.1 Leptonychotes weddellii | reverse complement strand
TATATCACCAATGAGTAAACTGCCATATTATTGCTCATAATTTTTCTAGCTCTTTTGTTTAGAGCATCTCAAGGCACTTTTAGTAATTGTGAATGATCACATTGTTAACATTTATGCTTGATGCCAGGTTACAAATCAGTTTAACACAATTACCTATATCTTCATTGAATTGTTGGAAATTAAATTGTGCATGATTGAATAGTATCTTTCAACTTGGTACTTCCTTAATTAAGCAGTGACTTTCTGCATGCTATGGCATAGTGCACTCTTAGTTTCTGAAAGACCAGCAGAAGAAAAGGACATGTTATGCCATCTTAGAAAAATAAAAACACACACACAAAAAAATTAAAAATAAGTAAATAAGAAAGCTGAGGGAGACATGAATATACAAAGTAAGCAGTCGTAGAAGGAGGTAATAACTTTTCTTCAAGGCATATAGCAAAGAACTGCTCATAAGGATGGAATACACTCATATTAAATACATCAAATGCATAGCCTCAGATTCTCTGCATGTCATCCATCTTCTGGACCTTCAGCCCGTTCCACCATCACCACCTCGTACACCAACTCAAAGACCCAGAGTTGTGTGATTCAACTGTTGGCAGCCGGCAGAGCCTGTAATCTCTGTCCCTTCTCACCACTTCTGACTCAGATGAAGTACCCAGCTATAGGACATGGGATTTGCATTTCCTAGCTGCACAACCTAGTGACAAACCCCAAATGGGGCTCTGTCAACTCCCCATAGAGTTTCCTTTAACCAGGGAGAGACCAGAGATAGGAGAGAACCAGGAGATAAATTTGCTTTGCTACGCTCTACTACAATTTGCTCTACTACAGTGGACCATTTGGAGGTAAGGTGCTTCTGAACATCCTGGCGGGAGGCCTCTTGTGTGGCTGGAAGACAACCTGCGTCTCTGTAAAACAAAGGATAGCTCACTAATGTATCACCTTTATTCGCTTGCCTCCTTCACCTAACTTCTCTTTTTTGTCACTCTACCGCCCTGGGATTGGATTACCAATATAGCATTAGCACCTAAGCTTCGCCACAGGCTCTGTTTTCCAAGGACTCTGAAAACAGTCCTGTGTTGAAAGCTCTCAATGCACAATGTATAAATGTGGGTATATAATGAGCCTTCTAATTAGTAGGAAAGGTAAACACTTCTGGTGATCAACAGGGATCATGCTGCTTATTCAGAAAGAGCCCAGCACAATTTTTGTGCTCAATACATAAGTCAACTACACATGCCCATCAACATCAGCATTTTAGTAGTGTAGCATGGTGCGGAAAAGGATGTTTACATGAGACTACTTTTCCCATCGTTGAAGAGAAAATACTACAATTAACCACAAGTCCATTCTACACCAACAGTTTTTTCTTACAAGGAAAAATAACAACACCAATCATCCAAGGTACTTACCTAAAATTTAATTACCATTATCAAGTAAAATCTAGGAAGATAGCATCAGAAAGTATTGAACATACCTTAAAATCCACCAGCGCCCAGCAAACCCTGGACTTCATCCAGCTGCCTCCTGTTGTCTAGTTACCACCCTTCAAACTGAGAATAATAAGCTGAATCTCAAAACAGAATTATGCAAGTTTATCTGATTTCCTCTGCTTGCCTGTCCTGAAAAGTATTAAAATGAAAATGGATTGGTAGAGATTGGTAAGAACAGTCAGGTGAATGCAAAGTATTGCCATCAGTCTCATTGTTTCAGGAAGCAATGGGCATGGTGGCCACAGTCAGGCTTCACAAAGAAGAAAAAAATATTTCAGCTGTGGTCACCATGAAAAATGAGATATCAAGGAACAAGACAGCAGTTTTGCACAAGGAAGTGAATGTGCTTTCTTTCTAAAAACCTCTAGGGAAATAGAAAATTGTAAGTAAAGAAATTAAAAGGGAGATGCTAAGAGAAAACTCTGATTTTTCTCTAACCACCACAAAATTTCACTAGAACAAACTCTTCAAGCCATGGGGATTACAAACCACGAGGATGGCTGGTTATAAGAACCATTCCTTTTTTTTTTTTTTTTTAAGATTCATTTATTTATTTGAGAGAGACAGAGAGACGGGGTGGGGGTGGGGAGCAGAGGAAGAGGGAGAATCTCAAGCTGACTCCCTGCTGAGCATAAAACAAGTTGCAGGGCTCGATCCCATGACCCTGAGATCATGATCTGAGCCGAAATCAAGAGTCAGACGCTCAACCAACTGAGCCACCCAGGCGCCCAAGAGCCATTTCAATAAGAGGTTTATTATTTTCAAAATTTTTAAAGACAAGAAAATGAAAATATTGCCCCAGTGGATGAACTGTTTATTGAGCTTAAAGTCTTTCACTTTGATAGATTTTGGCCAGTATCAATCAAAGCCAAATGTGGATAAATAAGTCTATTTCTTGAAAAATTAGAAAATATAGTCAATATTTACCCCTGGGATCTGTCTCTAAAAGTTAACAGGCAGAAGCCTTCCTATTAAGAGAGTCAGTATTATTAATACAAGGTTAAGACTAATATATCAATAAATTGCCAAAATTCTAACAAACAAACAAAAGTTTAGTAACTATACAATTTCATTTACTTTTGTTGGCATTTGAAAGCTACAATCTCTTTAGTTCTATATTAGACATTCTGTTCTTGATTGGAGAAATTCTTTATCTTTAAAGCTGTTCCTTCAATGTCACTCTATTTTTTTTTAATTTGAGTATAGTTGACACACAATGTTATATTAGTTTCAGGTGTACAACATAGTGATTCAACTTCTCTGTATGTTATGCTGTGCTCACCACAAGTGTAACCACCATCTGTCACTTAATCAAAAGGACAAGAAATAACACATGTTGGCAAGGACATGGAGAAAAAGGAACCCTCACGCACTGTTGGTGGAAATATAAATTGGTGCAGCCAGGGTAGAAACCAGTATGAAGGTTCCTCAAAAAGTTAAAAAAAAGAAATACCATATGATCCAATAATTCCACTACTGGGTATTTACCCAAGAAAATGAAAACATGAATTTGAAAAGATATATGTACCCCAATACTGCAATATTCTTTACAATGGCCAAGATATGAAAGCAACCCAAGTGTCCATCAATAGATGAATGGATAAAGATGTGAGAGATATATATATACACATGTGTGTGTGTCAGTCACACACACACACACACGCATGAACACAATAGAATATTATGCAGCCATAAAGAAGGATGAGATTTTTTTCCCCCCACTTGTGACAACATGGATGGATCTAGAAGGTATTATGCTAAGTGAACTAAATCAGACTGAGAAAGATAAACATCATATGATATCACTGATGTGGAATCTAAAAAACAAAACAAATGAATAAACAAACAAACAAAAAGCAGAATCAGACCAGAATCAGACCTATACAGAGAACAAATCTTCAATGTCACTTTTACTGTGCTTTAGCCAGACTTCCTATCTGTACATTTCTCCTCTCCTAGGATAAAATTATTCTTTTTTTTTTTTTAAAGATTTTATTTATTTATTTGACAGAGAGAGACACAGCGAGAGAGGGAACACCAGCAGGGGGAGGGGGAGAAGGAGAAGCAGGCTCCCTGCCAAGCAGGGAGCCCAATGTGGGACTCGATCCCAGGACCCTGGGATCATGACCTGAGCCGAAGGCAGTCGCTTAACCGACTGAGCCACCCAGGCGCCCGGATAAAATTATTCTTAAGCTGCATCTGTCCCTGCCCTCATTCCATGGTAATATTAGCAATGGCCTATATGCCAGGATCTGTAAAAATTTCCAACCCTCTGGGAGAGATGATCTTTTAAAGAAAGCACCATTCCCAGATCTTCCTCTTGCTTCATCAGAACTGAAATATTTTGTTATCTTTGTCTTGGTGCTCTTGCCTCATTTCCAGTTACAGTGGAGTGTGATAGATGAGGTGAATTAACATATATATAATTCCAGCTAATATATGATCCTTCCTAGAGCAAGGAAGAGTCTAACAGTTTAAAACCCAAACATTTTCATCACCATGGAATGCAAGTGGGAGAAAAATTGGGGTGAATTTTTATTCTAAGTTCTTCTCCAGGTATAAAACACGGAATGTTGCCCAGTTGACTTCATGCACAGTGCCAGTCCTAGGTTAGAGAAACAATTTAATTAATCGCATGGGCAAATAAAACAGAAATTTAAACAGCCAGGTAATGGATTTCTAGGGTCAGACTCTGGACCTCAAGTATCCACATAGTTACAAAAGCAAATAGCCATAGAACTACTGCCTAGCTGCTTTTATTTCCAAGGTTGTTGGGCATAAAGAGATTTCAACGCTTATTTTTTTTTAAAGATTTTATTTATTTATTTGACAGAGAGGGAGAGAGCACAAGCAGGGGGAGTGGCAGGCAGAAGGAGAAGCAGGCTCCCCGCATAGCAAGGAGCCCGATGTGGGACTCAATCCCAGGACCCTGGGATCATGACCTGAGCCAAAGGCAGACGCTTAACTTACTGAGCCACTCAGGCATCCCTCAACGCTTATTTTATCCCCCTCAAATTGCCATCACATCACTAGATAGTAAGAACGTTCAGGTCAGAAAATGGAGTTGTTTTTTCTAAGTAAAGTTAAGTGGACAGCAGCTGCAGGATTAATACAATCCCTTGATTTATTTTTTATTTACAGATGCACATTTTCATTAGCTGGGATTGGAACAGAATGGATTTTTACAACAAAAGCAAAAGCAGCCCAATTCTGGCTTTTTACACAGATAGGCTTCTCTCTGTCTCCTTGGATAGTTTTGAGTGTATCTCCTTCCAACCCAGCCCAGATGCATCCATTTGTAATGTTCAGCTTGCAGCCTCAAGGCAGAGTACATAATTTCCCTCCCTCATGTGCAGAGCAAACCTCAGAGGCAATGTGTTTTCTGCCTAGATGCAAGGAAGTCCCAGAGAGTTGGGCTGGAAATGCAAGCAGACTTTTTTTCCCCTTCCTCCTATGTAAATCAAGGCATTTCATGCTTTGTGATGATTTCTTCAGTTATCTATCTATATTTGCTCCCATGACTTCCGAAATGGCCGTAGGCTGTATTATCTCCTCTTGCCTTAGAGAACAATCAAGTTTGTGTTGCAAGTGCCCCAGCCAGACTGTTCTGTTTGATCACAGTTATTAGACTATCCCTTAATGTTCTGAAATGTTTATGGTTTTGGACTTGGAACTACAATAGTTATAAATAACCACAGATCTCAAAATTCCTTATATGTGGTATATATTCTTACTGACCAGTCTTACTTGTTTTGGTGCCCAAGAAATCGTTGATAATTAAATAAATGCACCATTGATATGGCGGAAAACTCGAAAATCTCTAATCGCACAGCCTGACTTAGCTTTGGAGTTAGTGCTCCTAAGAAATCCCAAGGAGCTCTGGTTTAGAATTTTACTCAATTTTCTGAGTCAGAGTAGCATCACAGTATCCCATACTGTTAAGAAATTTATAGGATGTGGTGCTGCTGGACTAGCTAAGACAGTAAATAGGCATCAAAAAAATTGGTGGTGGATGTCTGGAGTGCTGGATGAGGGTGACAGTACCCAGAGTCTTTGTGACTTAGGATCACAGATCTCAGGAGACGTCTGAGCCTCAATCCCAAAGGCGTGCGCTCTGCCTTTTTCCTGTTCTCATTCCTGACTCGACAGTCTAAAGAAAGTTAAAGAACTGGGGTGGCAGAAAAGCCTTGCCCACTCCATACTTTTAACCATATCCCTGTGCCTAAAAACACTAGGGAACTTGGCTGGAAAGTAAGACAGGAACTAACATAGCAGCAAAGAGGCCAGGGCCTTTTCCCCGGGGAACCTCATGCTTGCAAGCTCCCCAGCCCAGGACCTCAAACACAAGTTTTCACTCTCCTGGCACATGCCTGCCCATATTTACAGATCAGTGGATTACCACGAGCCAGAGACAAATATGCTTTCAATCTGCAACTATAAAATGCTTGTTGGATTACATTGCCCAGTTGTTTTCCCAGTAGGCTGGCAAGCAGGGGGGACTTGGGAAAGGAAAACGCAGCAGCCCTCCCTCTGCCAAATGGGGAAAACGAGTTCAAATGAGACTGCCAAGCACTGACGGGGGTCCTTACTCCAGCTAACCTACACGAGCCGAGCCGTACACCTTCTCAACTACAGCGGTGAAAAAGCCAACTCCCATCTCTATGCAGAATGTGTACTACGCAGCTAGAAGCCCCACCCCCTCAAGTCTTACTAGCTTCCAGGCGAAGATCCGTTCGCCAGGATTTCATCTAGAGGGTCCTTTCTTTTCTTTCTTATTTTAAGATTTTATTTATTTGATAGACACAGCGAGAGAGGGAACATAAGCAGGGGGAGTGCAAGAGGGAGAGGGAGAAGCAAGCTTCCCGCAGAGCAGGGTGTCTGATGCAGGGGGCTGGATTCCAGAACCCTGGGATCATGACCTGAGCCGAAGGCAGACGCTTAACGACTGAGCCACCCAGGCGCTCCTAGAGGGTCCTTTCTTAACAGCTCCTCTGAGTTCTGGGAAACTGAAGTATCATAATACCACCCAGTTTCAAGAACACGAGGGGCTGAGTCACAATTTAAAGGTCCCCTCTGATCAACTCCTGTGGAAATAATCCTCTTTGAACTTCACCTTCATTTTCGATGCAATATTTGTGGCGTGGAATTTATAGTCAGTGTTGGGTGCTTGGGTTTTTATTTGTCCAGTTTTTTAACTTAGCGCAAGTTCTTCTGAGGTGCACCTCTGCTTAGCTAAAGCAATCATGGAAGAGCAACAAATACATAAATAAAACGAGATTTTTTTTTCCCACAGAAATACTGACGCAATCTTAACTGGAATGGAGGGAGTCGTAGAGCCGTAATAGTAAAAGTAGCAAACGTTAGCAATCTGCTTCATAGCATGAAATAAAATGTATTTTAGTAAAAACATGAACACTGCTCCAACTGTAATTTTTCACACAGCTGTGATAAAAGAACGATGTAAGTGGTAAGGCATAACAATTCCTGCGTAAACACACATATAAAATGAAGTGGAAGTTCAGATCTAAAGTGTTTTGTTTTACTTGCCAGCTCTAAACATGCTGTGGCTGGTGCTTCAATTTTTTTTAACAGCTATCAATTCTGTTCGCTTGTACAATTTAATAGATGCTTAGAAGCTTCCAAAAAAGAAATATGTTGCATAAAGAGATAGTCTCCCTTAGCCTGTGCATTTGACATCTTGTCACTTTGTAACATTATACACTTTTGAATAGATAGCCTATCTATTGCCTCTTGATAGGAAAAAAATAGCAAAAGCAGCACCCATGGATCTTTCCCGTGGGTGGAAAAAAAAACCAAAACACTTCATTCTCTTGGAAATTATGTGATTCTATCCCCGGCTCTTGAAAATCTGAGTCATTCCCAAGGTAATAGAATTTCTTTAATCATTAGAACAAATGGATGTTTGTCCAACAATGAGAACAATTATTTTCTAAAATAGAAACATACCTTCAAGAACGTTCTTGAGGCAAATAAATGATTTTTGAAACACTTAAATGATAAAATATACTCAGAAAAAAAGATGAATATATATTTTCGTAAGTATTCATCACTGTTTCTGTAGAATAATCTGTGACCTTTGGATCAAGGCCTGGTTAAAGAACATAGATAAATCCCAAACTGATTATTCCTCCCTTAGGGCAAACAGCTACAGTCCCACCCGTACTAAGTTTGTGAACTATTATTACATCCAGTAGCCATAAAACACATGCAACTTCTGGCTCATACCTTCTAATTGTCCTTACCCTTGACTTGGTACACAATATTTTCTTCCTTTTCTTTCTTTCTTTTTCTTTCTTTCTTCCTTTCTTTCTTTCTTTTTCTTTCTTTCTCTTCCTTTCTTTTTCTTTCTTTCTTTTCTTTCTTTCTTCTTCCTTCCTTCCTTCCTTCTTTCCTTCCTCTTCTTTCTTTCTTTCAAACATATATCAAGCAACTCCTATGGGCAAGGGAGCCGTAGAGACCTAAGACAGCCTGCATTGTTGTAGCTGAACTACTTGTTCCACAAAGATCTGTGTTCCTATCCCATAGTGTCTAGGGAAATGTCTTCTAGCTAGATGTTATATTTCCTGGTTTTTCTTAACATCTAACTATGTCCAGGTGACTACAGAACGTAAACAGAAGAGAAGCGAACCCTTTTGGGCCAACCTAGTTGAAAAACATATGTGTTCTCTCTACTACTCTCTCTTGTCCTTACATGGCATCCTTGGAAGCCACATGCTGAAGATGGCAGTGGCCGGAGATAGAAAGAGTCTGGCTGCTCCATCACTATATATAGAGAAGGCTGCCTGTCAGGGACCACACTGAAGTGTCATAAGAGTGAGAATAAACTTCAGTTACGTGAAACTGTTTTGATGTTGGGATTCATCTGTTACGATAATTAACACAATTATATGTAAGAATCTTGTTTACAGGAACTTACCTCTAATAAGGGACATAACTGCCTTAAATCTTTTTGGAGACAAAATCAGATATGTTTATATGAGATAATAAGAGTGTAAGGCAAGCAATCAAAAATTATAGTTTAGAATATCATCAACACAGTAAAACTAAGAGATCTGGGTTTCAAAGGAGGACAAGATCACTTACATCTGGAGTTACTGGAAAAGGCCGCACAGAAGAGCCCTTTTAACTTGATTTCAAAGGATGGGTAGCAGTGTGACAAGTAAGCAAGGAGGTTGAAAGGCATTTCAGGCAGAGGGAATTGTATGATCAAGCAGGGAGGAAATAAAGCGCAATGCTTCGGGAATAGTGAGTTGTCTGCATAAAGGATTATAGCTTGCACAAAAGTAACCATGAAATGGTTAAACAGACCCTCCCAAGTTGGTATGGCTCAGCACTTATTGATAACTTGACATACGAATCATAAAGCCAAAAATCCAGGAGCTACAACATCTCTCTCACCATTGTAGATAATGGAAGAGCAATACAGGGATGTCGAAGATCTGAGAGGTCACAGAACAGAGAGGGACAAAGCACATTTCCAGCAAGCTCCAGGGTAAACAAAAAGAAATAATTCCTCTAGAAACTGACATTTCTCAAAAAGCATGCTGAAAGAGACAGAAATCTTCCAGTCCCAAAAATGCATCGATCTGTGCAGTTGTCAGCAAGAACAGGTCAAATAAGGCTACATCAACTAATTACAGAGCCTTCTGCAACTTTATGAATGAGATCCAAACCTCTGATCTTAATATTCAAAGATCTCATAAATAAGCATTCTTTCAGAGACCAACATGGTTCCCAAAAGGTGGCCGTGAAAGCTAAATGATGACAGAAGGGAACAATGTGGCCAAGGAGTTCCCCAGCTTTAGTTAGAACCCCCCTATCCAATAATTATTCTTAAATATTCCTTCATGCTTGAGTTGGTAATTTAGAAAACTATGAATGATTTTTATTCCATAGAATAAATGCACTCATTTCTAAAATGATTCTGTTGGGATTCTTTGACAAACAATGGATTATTCATAAAGGATATTTATCTAGAAAACATATCAGCATGACATTTTAATTTATATGTAGAATTGCCCATTTACAGGCAAATGTCCATTGGCAAATAATTTGATTTCTCTGCAAAAGGCCAGATAGGTCATGCCTACAGGAAGAAAAATATTCTCCATTCTTCAAGTTCCATCTCTGGCCAAGGTGCAGAAGGGACCTCCTGTTATAGACTGAATATTTGTGTGCCCCCCCCCCGAAATTCTTATGTTGAAACCCCCATGTGATGATGTTAGGAGGTGGGGCCTTTGGGAGGGAATTATGATTAGATGGGGTGATGAGGAAGAAGTCCCCAAGAATGGGAGACCCTTAGCAGAATGAGAAGAGAGCTAGCTTCTAATCTCTGCTGCCCACCACGTGAGGATAACAATGTGCAGTTAGCAGTCTACAGCCTGGAAGAGAGCACTCACCAGAACTCAACCATGCTGGCACCCTGATCTCTGACTTCCGGAGTTCTAGAGAAACAACATTTCTGTTGTTTACAAGCCACCCAGTCTTGGGTGTTTTGTTACAGCTGCAACTGTAGACTAAGACACGTACAAATATAAACTAGTTCCTCCTGCCTCCTTTTTGGAAGTTTGAATCATATCAGAGTCTGATTCTATAAAGAGAAAACTGTTTCCTTGCTTTGTTTGCCTGTTTAAAGACATGCATAGTTGTCACACTTCTTTGCAAACATCAAGTGTCCTGGTGTTCCATGTTGTTTGTTCAGCTTCTCTTGGGCTAGGTTAAAGAAACCAGAGGCTCATTTCCAAGAGTACGGTGTGAAAAAAACTGAAGAGAAGATGTGGAGTGAGCAAAGGAAGCAGGCTTAACAGTTTCCTCCAACAGTTTAGCAGTAGCTTTGTGTGCCTGGGACTAACCGTGCCAACCTCGATTCTTCCTGCCAAATGCCTCCTTTCCCAGCATCCCCACTTCTTTTGTTATTGTCTTGCTTCTTCCCACCCTGTGCTACAATAACTCACAAGAAGGAAGTTGGGGATAAATGTATTTATGCTTTAAAAAGAAATTTTCATTTAAATTGATGCAAACGTCAAGGGAAGACAAAAATATCCCCTTCCTACACAGATCAGTAGTTTTTTCTCCTCTTGACATATTCTCCCCCCCCCCAAAAAATCTAAAATATGTAAGGTTGGAGATTCTTTTGGATACAAAGAAAGGCGATATAATCTGAGCATGAAAAAGAAAAATAATTCTCTGGAGCCTTAATTCTTCTTTTTTTGGAACCTTAATTCTTTCTAAAATGGAAAACAAACAAGCACAATGCATTTTCTTAAGAATATTTTCCATTAAAAAACAATAATAACTTAACCCAAAGACCTAAATCTGAATAGAATTTTCTCTCTGATAATCTCTTACTCCATATGCTTCCCTGGGTCTTCTCTACTTTTTGAACCACCTTCCTCCAGGTCATCCTCCATAGAGTCATAAGAACGGGCTACCTAAAAATGCAATCTTCACAGAACCACTCCCTGGTTAAATTAGTTCAACAGCTACCCAATGCCGGCTTTAGAAAATCATACAACTCACTGCATAATCTCTTTCCTTTCCAATGCACCAACCTCATGCTCTCTCTCTCCTACCTCCTCACACTTCAGCAGTAATGACTTACTTTGATTCATATTCACCTACCATAGTGTTCATGCAACCCCCCCCCCATTATTTTGTTTATTCTGTTTGCTTAGAGTGGAATGGGCCTTTCTTCCTTTGTCCACTTGGTGAGCTCCTTCCCATCTTCCAAACCCTTTGCATCAGTCAGAGTTCACTGTAGGAAATAGAAGCCACTCTGGATAAGTCAGCCAGGAAGGCACATAATGCAGGGAATGAAGTACCAACAAGACTGTTGAAAGGACTAGAGGAACACAAGTCAGGGGCCGCTGGTAAGCTTTCAGGTCACAAGATGGCAGGCATAATCCAGAACTTGGAAGCTGCTGCTGACAGTCAGGGGTCAGAAAGTTAAAGAAGCCCTGCCAGTGTCAGAGTTGTCCCTGCAGCCAAGGCTGATGACTTAGTGAAACGAGGAATCTGTCACTGTAAGAAAAAGGATGTTTGCAGGATCCTTATACATCAGCTGCCATCACTCCTGAAGGAAAAATGACCCTATCTTCCCCTGTTTCATAAATTTTGCACTGGAGCATCTCATTATAGATTTTAGCCTTCAAACTCCTATAAAGGTTTAGGGTCTTTGAAGAGGAGGAAATAGGTACTGCGTGTCGATAGATCATATCAGGCATCATATCTTCTGTTAAGCCCTTTTCTGGACCTTCTACCCCCGAAGAGTCTCAGTTAGTCATTCCCTCCACTGTATCACCTCTGCTCTTGACCAAGCATAGTCTTCTATTATTTTAGTAGTCCCACCCGAGTGTAATATTTTGAGGACACATACATAGATCATATATTATAAACCCCCGATTATTTTATTCATCTTTTTAAAATCCCGGTACTTGGCATAGTGTCTGACATGTAATATGCCAGGCATGTTTTATTTTGCCAGATGTTATTATTAAGTAGCCCTTTCATGTACAAAAATAGTAACTTCGATAAGAAAAATTTTCAGTTTCAATCTCCTCTTTCAGTAGATTCAGAGAATATCAAGTTGGAAAATAGTGACATTCAACTTTATTGAGATTTCAGTCAATTCTCCTTTTCTTAGAAGAATAATATCTTCAGATATTATTCAATTAAAATGCAAATTTGAGGATTCCTTGGTCCTGGTAGATATTCCACTCATTGTACTCTCTAGTGATCAATTTGCTCTTCCCAGGAGAGAATAGAAAACCAAGCATTTTAGTGCACTTATTTAAATTATAGTTCATTTATGCATTGTGTTAAATAACCCCTGGGCATGCTTATAAGCCTCACAAGTAAAAACAGAGCAAGCAATTTTAATTTATGCTCTAATATAGACTATGTATCAAAGCAATGTTCAAATAAGATTCAGAATATATTTTTATGCTCCACTCACAATAATTTCTTATTAGAGCATGGTGAGTAAAGAAGAATGTGTCAGTCTAGCTTCTCACATCTATGGAGTGGGGCTGATCTACTCTCACAATGTGGCATAGGTACAGTCCTGTGATTCTAAATCACCAAGTCATATACTTGAAGAGAAAAAAAAAAAAAAAAGCCTGGAGAAATACAGTCTTCCTCTGGACTCCATACAAATACCCACATGTCCCTGGAGACTTGGTTAGAGGGAAGACTAAGATACAATAAAACTTGGAATGCTTTTTAAAATACTAAGCTAAAATGTTTTATGTAAAATTATGCCACACACTAAGAGAATGGTATATGGTTAAAGATGAATTTACCTTTCAGGTTCACCTAAATTCAGTTATAAGAATCAAAAGTGAAATCAGACCACTCTCGAGAAAAATGAAGAGTAGGCACCGCCGTTTCCAGTAGAGAATTAATTGCAGGGGATATAACCTTTATCATTAGCTCTCAGGTACTTTTAAGTGTTTCTCTTGACCTTTACAAATGAAGGGACTGAGGTACCTAGGACATATGCAGAGACTATCAAAGAAGCAGAATTCATCAGTGTTATGGACTAAATGTTTACGTCCTCCCAGAATTCATATGTTGAAACCCTAACCGCCAGCGTAGCTGTGTTTGGAGATGGTAACTTTAAGGAAATAAGTAAGGTTAAATGAGGTCATGGGGTAGCGGGGTGGGAGTAGGGAAAATCTGATTTGTGTCCTTATAAGGAGAGACACCAGAGAGCTAAGTCTTTTTTCTCTCATGTCACAGAGAGGAGACCACGTGAGGACCTGTGAGAAGGCAGCCATCTGCAAGCCAGGAAGAGAGCCCTCATTAGAAACAACTTAGGGTGGCACTGTGATCCTAGACTTCTCGCCTCCAGAACTGTGAGAAAAATCCATTTCTGTTGTTTGAACCACCCAGTCTGTGGTATTCTGTTATGGCAACCCAAGCAGACTAATACCATCAGCAAGCCAACCAATCAAGATTCTTCCCCACTCCTGCTCTCACCCACACACACATCATGACTTCACCAAAAAACTGATGGCCTAGCAAGCAGCATATGGAAAAAGGGTGAGAAGTACAGTTCTTGGGCATTGCCATTAAGGAAAATGCCATATGCATACTTCAGATTCCTCATACTCAAGGCTACTCCTGATACAGATATTTATATAAAGTTAATGTTACACTGATTTCAAACCCTAAGAATGTTGCAATAAGAGCTTCACAGTGTGATTTAGCCACTTAGGGACACCCTGGGCCATACATCTTTGTTGATAGAGCACAGAATCGCAACAATAGAAATGGGATCCTAGGATCCTCATTCTCTCCCATGAGAACACAAATTCCACTGTATATTACTGTGGTAATGATTTACTGTACATAATGTGCTAAAAATGGTTCTAAATCTTGGCATTGAAATTGATAATAAGAAGTAATCTTTTTCAAGTCATTTAATTATAAACTAAATGTAAGAGGTAGAAACAGTCTCACCATTAATCAAATTAATACTTGGGAGACTTTAGACCCACTATTGCCCAGAAAAAGAATAATTCTGGGGCAACTAGTAAAGAGTATATCCCAATTAAATTGGTTTCCTCACCCTATCTATTTTCTGCCAAATTTCTGGCTACTTATTAATAAAGACTACTCTCAGATCTAAGCTAGACCCAAAGTCAAAAACTCAAGATTCAGAAATACCTTTAAATGATCATAAGTATTGTGTTGGTTATAAAGCTCTTATGGCCCAGCTCCAAATCTATGATTCTATACGCTGGTGATCCTAAGGCCAAGTTGCTAAAAACTAACTCTGTCCTTTGTCAGCTTGCTCCCTGCCGGGTGCAGCCAGTAGTGGACTCTGGGAGGAGACTGGGAGGCAGTCCCTTTCTCTTCCTGTCTCTGTTGTCTAGCACTGGCCCTTTAGCCCGACAGCCGCCATGGACCTAGAACCAGCTTCATTATATGCTTCACAGGAAACCCACAGTAGCCAGGTTATGACTTCTCTTCAGTTGTCTGAGTCCCAGTTTACAGTGTCTGTACTCATAGATTCTGAAAACCCTACCTTCTTCCTTTCATGCTCCCAGCCCTAGGAATGAAGCTATTTCCTACATCTGTTATCAATGGACTTTCCCATTTTACTCTTTCAACTTTCTTTAACCAAGTCCCTAGATTGGATTCTCTTTGTTGAAATACACAGTGTGGTTTCTGGTTTCCTGACCGGAGAGTCACCAACACATATATGGAAAATGATATTTTTTAAAGATTTTATTTATTTGAGAGAGAGCACAAGTGGGGGAGAGGGGCAAAGAGAGAGGGAGAGAGACAAGCAGACTCCCCGCAGAGCACGGAGCCCAATGCAGGGCCAATCCCAGGACCCCAAGATCATGACCTGAGCTGAAGTCAGACACTTAACCGACTGAGCCACCCAGGTGCCCCTGGAAAATGATTTTTAAATTTCAGGAAGGAGCACTCAAGTAAAATCTATTTCACATTCCAACTAGATTACCCACAATCAAAAGCTATCTTAAGTATGAATTGATTATGTACATAAAAGACTACTTTTCTTTAGATCCCTTTTGCCTACATGATACAAGTAAGCATAGGTTTGGGGTTTGGCTACACGGAAATGGAATTATACCGTATATTTTGTTTTGCACATGAAGCTGTTAACTGCAGTGACGATGTATGAAAAGTTAGAGTCAAAGTAAAGGAAATCTTTACTTTTGACATTGGCTAGGTTTTCATACTGAGCATTTTACTTTTGCAATTAATTTTTTTAAAACTTTGCATGGTTGAAGCAGACAGTTCTCTGTTTTCTTACAGGATTGTAGATAGGATCACTGGCACTGTCACGTTAATTGCCTGTGGCATAAGGTAGGCAACTAATAGTCGGCAGACATTAACTTACCAGTACTGGCATCAAGTTTCTGCCCTTTCAGTTGGTGATGATAATTAACCATTATGGTTCAAGCATGCAGCCCTCTGGTCCAGGTCTTCTTTGTCTTGAATGCTCATACTTTCATAAGCATAACACACGCAAGCTTATGCTTTGACCCACATAGTGCAGAACATAGGGCTAATCTTTACAGAACACAGGTCATGTAAACACAAGTGGTTTTGAATGAAAATAACAGAGATCTTATTTGTGCTTCTCAGACGTGGTGAAAAAGGAAGACGGTCCTAGTGACATCTTTTTTTATCGTCATTTTCCTCTTCCACTTCCGCTCTCCTGAAATAGTTGTGCTCCCAACCCACTCCCACCCTAAACACAAACAAAACAAAACTTCTTCTAGCAGTCGTTCTCTAGTTTTTCCCTTTGCTTCCAAATTCTCCATCACAAGATCTCCAATACTAGCCTGTCCGGCATAACCCACTTTGGAAAGCCTAGAAGGGGAGGAGGTAGAGCAGATCAGGCCAGAAGGCATTTTAAGTAAGCATGAAGGAGAAAGTCGAGGAACTTACACCACGTCACTTACATGCTTCCAGGCTCCTTAACCCTCTGTAGACCACATGCCGCTAAAGCTCTCTGCCTCTGTAGACTGAGGGCTTCAAATGTATCTGGGCTTTATGATCATGATAGCCTTTCTGGAATGTTATTCTAGCACTAACGAAAAAGAATGGAGATGGTGAACTTATTTTTGTGAAGAAAGCGACATCTGGTTAGAGTAGTAGCTTCCATTTATGCGGCCTACCTCCATGTAGCACTGTACCATCTTCCTCCATCTATCCAGGAATTGAGTCCCTAAAGGTATTATTGTTTATTCACCTCACACGCAGCTTCCTGTGAGTCACATAAACCCAAATACATACAGACTTAAGGATCAGGAGACAGAATTATAATTCATATTCTGTCAATAAATTCATGATAATTCATGGGAAACATAATATTTGTGCTCAGTTTCACTCGGTTTCACTAAAAAAAAAAATGCCTCTTCCACCTTTCACTAAATCACATATGTGAAGTATCTAGAATATATTCAATACAAGGAACATGGTGCACATATATTAAGTAGTCATTCGTTTCTTGCATAAAATGTAAGGGAAAGTATATGAAACTTTCAGCATGATAGAAATAGTAAAATTCATAGTTGTTGAGGAGAAATAAGCAACATCATTCCCAAGAGAAATGAACATGTCAAATAAGCAGGGAGGAAGGGACAAAAATCAATACAGCAAGAAAAGGAGAGAAATCGCTGAAACTAAGATGTCCTAGGAAAGGCAGCTGGGAATAATAAGGAGGAAAAGGGTCTAACGTTAATGACTCCATCTGCCCATCCTACCTAGCATTGCCAGAACAGGAAGTTTAATAACTTTTTTGGCACTTACCACTGACCTTACGTCACAGTACCAATGGAAAGCCCTTATTCCCAAACAGGTAAAAAATAGTCATTTGTATGTAAACCCAAGCCATTACGGTCTATTGCATCATCTCCAAATTCTGATACTCAATCTCCCCTCTTAAGAAACGCAGCACAGCTCCTTTTGATCACTGCATACATTGGGCCATTTCTTTTTCTTCTTTTTCTTTTTGCTTTGTTTTAATGTGGAAGTCCCTCACCAAAAATTAATCATCAGACATTGTCCAGCTATATTTTAGTTCTCTCTGAAGAGATGAATAGCCAACCCATAATAAAGCTCCTTCAAGGCCTAGCAATCACTACAAATGCTATGGCATCGTTTGGAAGGTCGCCCCAACCCTTATCACTGTTCACAGACAGCAATAAAGTACAAAAACACTGCTATCTGAGTAATAGCTAGTTACCTCATCACTCTTTCCTGCAGAATGTTGTCCTTCAACAGTGTCAGTCCCAGATCAGTTGGTTAGAATACAGCCCCAATTATAAGCCCCCTTTTGCCTTCTGCTTCACTTGGCTTCTGCTTCAATTACAACTCTTCTGTTTGTTTCTTTCTCAGCCTCAACTCGCAGGAAAAGAACTGCAAAGATCAATTCAAACCTCAACTTATGCACAACTACTTGGAATCATTTCTTTGATATTGACGTGGTGCCGCTGAAAATGACAGTGAAAAATACCACTCACTTGAGGGAAAAAAAAGAAATACTCTCAAGACCTATGTTCAAGTACAATAGAAAGGTTGGATGACTGAAAATTCTTTTGTAGATAACCTGAGGGATAGTGGAAGAATACTAATAAATTGGGCCCTTAGAAAAGTGCCAGCCTAATAACTTCACCACTTTCTCACTGTGCATGAGCATATAACTCTTATTTCTAAAAAGGAAAATGAATGCACTGAGAGGTTATTAATAATAGAGCCAGGAATAGGCAATAATGAAAATTTAACAAACCAAAGGTAAATCCAGGTCTTCAAATCCACCCCAGGCAATAGCCACAAATTGACTAAGAAGATATCACAAAAGTTCTAGACCCATGTCAGTGGGACATAAAAAAAGGCTATCCCATGGCCTAATTGCCACTTTCTCAAAACCCCTTGCTTGCTCTTACTACAACCCATGGCACAACTTGCCACCAGTGTTATCTGCTGGGATTGATTTTGACTCAGCTAAAATTTATACAGGAGCTTCCTGAAAACCGATACCCAAGAAGAACACCATTTCTCTAGGGCTTTTATTCATTCTGTATGATGCCAAACAAGAAACAGCAATACTGGGCCCAAGACACTCTGACTGGGATGGGGAAACACTACAATTGACCATAATACTATGGCAGGCAAAGTTTTGAAATCTGAATTTTGTTCCTTCCAATTTTTTTTTCTCCTTTCTCTTCCCCAACTCAAAGAGAAAGTGGACTCTGCTTCTTTGCCTTGGGGAAGATGTGTAACACGGATTCTTTAAAGAAAGTAAGACCAACAGAGCCAAGAGAAACTTGAAGGAAGAGGGAGAACTTTCTCTGAAACAAACAAACACGGTCCTCCACACAGGGGGAGAAAAAGAAGTCTGTGGATGTCTTCAGAGATGGAAAACGTGTTTACTGGTCACTAAACATGTGGTAGAACCTCAGAGAGACAGGCCAATTGTTAAAGGTTGTGAGGTAAGGTGCCATACTCAAAACCATCATGCCCCAAGGACGCCATTAACGCAGTGGAGAAGTGAATGGAAAGGCAGGAAGGACTGGGTGGATCGGGATAACAGGTCCTCCATCGCACACAAGGTGAGAAGCTAATAGGGTCACAGTTATCCTTTCCAACGCCTTTATGACCCATTAGGTGCAGCCTACAAACATAATCTCTCAGTCAATCCAAATCAGCCAGCTTTCTTCCTACGTTGGCGCAGATCATTATTTCTTCCACTGGGCCCCAGGTTAAGTACCTGGCTTGTGGTAGGGAGTACAAACTGCCCCTCAGAAGCACACTCAGCTCATCCAGATGCTCGCACGTGGGGGCTGACACTGAATGACAGAGCAGCAGAGACCCAGCTGTCACCGCGAAGTCACTCCCAGGGTCGCCACCTTGAGGTCCCTATAGCTGAGGGAGATTCCCTGAACGGTCTTTCTCACTTTCCCCTGGCAACAGAGAGTTAAATTTCACTGAACTACATGAAAGAACGCAACTAGATTAAAAAATGAATACAATAAACAAGTACCTCTGTGGGGACAAAGTTTGGTCCAATAACCTATGTTATTATGTGGTTATCGTACGGTATGCAGAATCATGGGGTAGGTTTTGGGGCAGAAAATAGGGTTGAGAATTTGGAAGTGATTACTTCTCAGAGGTAGAGTATGTTTTGTTAAGAAGGGAATAAGCTTTTGAGTCAAGTTGACTTTAGGTAAAATGATAGATCTCAGTTTGTCTGTGCACTGTGTGTGATCTTAGGCAAATTACTGAATCTCTTTGCTCCTCACTTACCTTATAAATGAAAAGGAAATAATGTGAGGAAATAACATGAGGGAGGGGGCAGATAGGTAATAAATTCGAACATATATACAAACTGGGTGCCAGAGCCTAGTCCCTAAAATGTAGTGACTGTGGATTTTTTTTCCCCACACTACTGTCCCCTTTGCCCCATTCCTTCTTCTACCCTTGCCATTCTTTTTTTAATTGAAATTTAGAGAATGTCATTTTCATTTTCTACTGCTTGCTATAATGCTTGCAATGGCTTAAGCTCCATGTAAAATTTATAAAATCTTAGTATACTCACAAGTCTTTTTATATCAAAAATTTTAATTCATTTTCTTCAAAAACTCAGTTTTAGCCGTTAGCTATAAAGCAAATAAAAGAGGGACCAAAGAAAGCAATTCAATAAAAATTGGATTTACTTTTAAAAAAGGAAGGTTTTAATCTCCCTTAATTGGCCCTTTCATATAATTTTCAAGAGTGCGACATTTTATAGACTAAAAGATCACGTTAAAGTCTTTCCTTAGAGTAATCAAGATTTGGTGATCCTTTAGAAGAACAAGAATCATTAAAAACAGCAAAGAGAAAGGAGTTATTAGATGTGGAAGATCAAGGTCTCCAATATATTAAAATAAGCAATGCAGGCCTGCAATTTCCAGCAAGCTGAAGATAACATTTTCACTGCACATTTCTTTAAAAGAAGATAAAGAGCACTGAATCAATATATCATTGAAGAGATTATTATTTTGTACAAGCTGAAGGTTGGTGCAGGTCATTCCCACTAAAGCAAACAGAACTTGTTAATTTAATCCAACAGACTTGGCCGTGAAACCAAACAGGAATTTAATCAGCAGGAGAAGGTGGTGAGCATCTCTGGAAATTGAATGATCACTGTGCAAACAGTAAATATCATTATGGAACAGCAAGGAAATAAAAAGGGTGCTCCTTTCATGATTTTCATTGAGTTCATCAAACATAATAAATGATACCAAATAAACCATTTCTAGGACTGCAACAATGACTTAATGTTACTTGTGCTGGGAAGTTAAATTTTATCAAGTTTCCCAGTTTCTCATCTTTCTTAAATACTTTTCTTAAAAACTGCAAGGTTATAAAAATGAAGGCTTCAGTGTCTTATATTCCAAGTAAAGACAGCAGCTGACTTTTCAGTTTCTCATCTCAAACACAGAATGCTAAATTTCTGATGTCAACTTAAAGGCTTTTTTGTACAACACTAACAGAGATAAGACTAAGGTGTATAAACCAACATTAGGTATTTACTTGGACAGTAATTGCTTTAATCATCTTCAAAATTAAGAGCATTTTTAAAGCATGTATATTGTTGCAAAGGATAAATAAAACTTACTTATCCCCCTCAACCTCTGCCTCTCACCACTTCAATGAAAATACCATCAAAGCATTTTCAGAATCTTTCCCACTTCCTGTTACCACACAGTTTTCAACTTCACTTCGCCCTCCTTTCTTTTTAACTCATTTCAGCCTCATAAAACTCATTTGTTTACAAGCTCTCCTTATCTCCAATCTAGTCTCCTTGAAACCCCTATTTTAAAAACATAGCCTTTTGTTCACGGTGAATAGGGCATGTCGGTGAGCAGTATACCCAAACCAAAAAGATTTTCTCAATGGTGTTTTTTTTTCCTCTAGCTTTGAAAACGTGGTATTATCATTAAACCAGTAAATTAATTACCCCATGGAACCTCAATAAACAAATGTCAATTTGTGGTTTCTAAGAGTGACCAACAAAAATAAATCACATAATAAGTGGCAAAAAAACACCTCCTTATTTCAAAGGCTCATGGAAACTGTTTTTGATGTTCCATTATTCAAAGTAAACGGTAAGAGGAAGTGGAGAAGGGGATGGGTGAAATACGTAATTAAAGAGAAATAGGGATTAAAGAATACATTTATCATGATAAGCACTGAGCAATGTACAGAATTGTTGAATCACTATACTATATACCTGAAACTAATATAACACTGTATATTAACTACACTGGAATTAAAATAAAAAATTTAATTTAAAAAAAACCACAGTAAATGGTAAGCTTATCCTGAAACTGTAGAAGAAGCTTGTTTAGTTTCACGGAAAACTAGACCAAGAGATGAAGAGAAAAGGAAGAACTGTATTTTGTTAAGCTATTAAGAAGAAAGAAAATAAAGGGGAAAACAAGGAGTTACTATTTTAGAGATATGTACTCAGAGAAGAGACAGAAAATCATAGCTTCTGGAAGAAAGAGAATACTTTTTCATAAATTTTCTGTGTTGAAAAATGGACAGTAAGATACATATTGTTTCTAGCCCCATTTTTATTCTGTCTAGAATCACATATCTCCATATTTCATCTTGCACAGGAACAGAATATTCCCTTTTTCATAGCTATACCATCTTCTATCCACAGTAATCAAAAAGTGTGGATATTCTGTAGAATTTTAGTTAATTTAAGAGTCTAAATACCCCTTTATGTGTTTATGGTAGATTGTTTACAAAGAAAGCCACAAAAATGCTCCCCATCCTTATATGTACATCATCCCTTTGCAATGTGACTTTATAGCTTCTTCCATCAAGAGGTAGAGAATATTTCACCACATTTTGAATCTGAGCTGTCCTTGTCACTTGCTGGGACCAAAAGAACGTGGTAGAAATGATGGCTGTGACTTCCAAGTCTAGGTCTCAAGAAACCTTTCCGCACCTGCTCTCACCCTGTCGGAGTGTTGCATTGAAATTGTCATGGGAAAAAAAAAACAGACTCCAAGGGCATAAAAGACTGTTTGACCAAATTGTCCTAGCTGAAGCCCCTCAGATCAACCAGCCAACAACCAATTATTAACTCCCACATATGTGAGGCCATCTCAGATTATCCTGCCCCAGTCAAGGTGCCAGTCAACTGAAGCCACATGAGTGACTCCAGATGAGACAAGAAAAAGAGCCATTCCATTGTATCCAGCCCAAATTGCTTGCCCACAGAATCATAAGCACATAAGTGCTTACTGTGCTATTCCCCTAAATTTTGGAGTGGTTTGTTTTGCAACAATAGATAACTGATACATATTGGTACTGGAAGGGGAGTACCACAACAAAACCTAGAACATTTAGCATTGGCTTTGGGACCAAGGGGTACACAATCTAAAAAAGTGATGAGGAAATTGTTAATGGAGCCCTGAAAGTGACAAGGAAAATACTGTTCGAGGCTGGAAAGAGAGTGACCCTTGTTACATAGTGGCAAACATGATAAGCCACAGAGGTAATTATAATATCCTACTATTGTGTGATAAAAAACACAAGAACATGAAAGACAGAAAATGTGCATAATAAACTTATTGATCCATCTAAAAAGATCTCTGGTCAGTGTGTGAAAGTCATAATGTTGGGTATTTCTAACTGCACATGACAAGTCAATGGAGAAAAAGAAAGAAAGAAAGAAAGGAGGAATTTACTGTTTGTAAGAATTTAAAGGAAGTTGTTAAGTGGGAAAATAAATGTTTTTCTTATCTCCAGTATCTCCAGGTAGCAAAAGATTCCCAAATTAAGAAATAACCTCAAGCAAAGATCAAATCAAATTATCTAAGGTGGAATCTAATAGCTCTCTCAGAGAGACAAAGAACTTCTAAGAACATTAAGGGGACTGTCCCAAACCATGCTGACATACAAAAATAGAGATCTGTTTGAGAAAAAAATCATGATACGGTTTTTGGGCCATGTGGTAAGCCCTGATAAGATTCATAGGAAATGCACAAAGTTTTTCAGACAGCTGTACTACCAAAAGCACCTTTAGTTTATAGTAAAAGGAACTGTGTAATTCAAAATGAAAAAAGACTAATGGACCTCAGACTTCCTGTGGACAAGAATCAGTCTGGGAAAATAATTCAGCTACAAACATAGGCCATTTCTTATAAAAAAGGGAAGATCAGGGCACCCGGGTGGCTGTCGGTTAAGCGTCTGCCTTCAGCTCGGGTCATGATCTCAGGGTCCTGGGATCGAGCCCCACATTGTCAGACTCCCTGTTCAGCGGGGAGTCTGCCTCTCCTCCTGCTGGTGCTCTCTCTCTCTCTCTCTCTTGCTCCCTCTCCCTCTCAAATAAATAAATAAAATCTTGGAAGGAAGGAAGGAAGGAAGGGAGGGAGGGAGAGAGAGAGAGAGAGAGAGAAAGAAAAAGAAAGAAAGAAAGAAAGAAAGAAAGAAAGAAAGAAAGAAAGAAAGAAAGAAAGGAAGATCTCCGAGGACTGAGCCAAGAGCTGAGAACAGTGGACTAGGGAATCAATCCAGTGGGGTTGAGCTAGTCTCTAATCAAGGAATATTCTCAGCCCCTTGAATAGGCAACACGTGCCTGGTTAGATTTCAGAATTTCCATGGGCAGGTGACTGCTGTGTGTCCCCATTCCTCCCCTCTTGATGCAAATGTCTATTGCAGTTATTCTCATGTGGTCTTATCATTGCATGTTGTGTGTAGAGTAAAAAACTACTTGTCCTCTTATTTAAGTTTTCTAGAGAAGAGTCTTAACCAAGGAGCTGCACCAAAACAAACTCATCCACACGTGGTCCTGATTTAGATGATGAAACTCTGGACTGCAAAGATGATTTCATATGAATATAAGATTTTTATGGGAGGGGTGAGTGTATTTTCATGTGGAAGGGATGTAAATTATTATTTCCAGAGGGAAGATTATGACAGGTTGCATGCAGAGGTGACCAAAAATTCCTCAAACTTCTGTCTGCATGTCCCCTGGTAATGTGACTTTGTTGCTCCTCCCAAGTAGAGATGGCATGTATTTCCCCAACCCATGAATGTGGGCAGGCCTACTGCTATAGGAGCTCCAAATCCTACACAAAAGATTTTGCAGCTTCTCTTCTTGCCCTCTTGAAATGCTGCCCAGAGATCACCATGAAGAAACTCAGTATCATCAATTAGAAGATAAGAGACAACATGGGGCAGAGATGAATTGTCCCAACTAAGACCCCTAGACCACCGCCAATAGCCAATGTCAATGTGAACTGTCAGACATGTCAGTGAGGCCCTCTTACAATATCCAGTCCTATAGAGAGGCAGACTGTGGCCACATGAGTGAACCCCCGAGAGCTCAGCCCAAATTATTTACCCACAAGGGGGAAAAAAATGACTATTGTTTCAGATCGTTTCTTACATAGTAATAAATAACTGCTGCATTAAAGTCCCATATTTCCTAATCTTCCAACACAATCCAGATTTTAAATATTCCAACCTATTATCATATGATGTGCCAAATAGACACTATATTTTTCTTTAGAAATTTGGACCTATAAGAAAGCAAGTACTAAAATGTGTGCTATAATGATGGTTGACCTAAAGGAACAGTGCTCACCTTCCAGAAGACAAATTGTTATTATTGGTCCAGCATTAAAATAAAGTCCTTTTAATCCTGACCACAGTTAGCTTTCCTTCCAGGGATGCAAATCAAAAGGGGAGGGAGGAGAACAAAAGCAAACTCCTTCTATCAGCAGAGGTGTCATGGATACTATTCAGTGACATTTAAGTCCAATAAATTCCTTGAACATTCTTCCCCAGGGGTCATTGTCTCGTGACCACTCTTTCTGCCACACACATGCATTGGAAAAGCACAGACATATAAAAGATAAAGAGAGGAGAGGAGTGAGAAAACTGTAGATTGAGGGGCAAAGATGAGTAACTGTTATAATAATACACTGAACAATCACATTTCTATAATATATTTTTGTTTAAATTGCTTCCCAGCTAGACCTCTTTTGGGGGAGATGCTGTGTAATTTCTCTGGTTATGTGATAGAACCAGGATGAAAGAAAACTCACAAGCTCCTGTGGCTTAAAATATAATGGTTGAAAATTGGTGGGTTCTTTTTAAAGTTTTTTTTCTTCTGTTTGACAAGGAAAAGCAGAACTATACTCACCACCCCCACCTCCGTCCTTCTCCAAAATAAAGGTCAAATTGCTTCTTCTCTGTTCTTAAAGACATTGCTAAAAAAAAAAGAAAAATTCTGATGCAAATGTGTGCTAATATAATGGCCTAAATATCACCCTCCTCCTCTCCTTCTCTACAATGAAAACCAACAGATCTAAAACCTCTTAAAATAAAGTACATTCGGATGCTGAAGAAGAAACCAACTTTAAAAATCATCTATAATTGAATATCTATAATTGCAAAAACTGTCACTGTAATATCCTCTACCTCATGGAACAGTCATTTGGATTATGTGATCATCTATTTTAACTTCCACTATTTTTGGAAGAGATAAAATTCAAGAATTCATACATTCAGAACCTCACTTCTAGATAGCTAACTAATTCTACCAAAGTTAGAACTTATTTAAATATTGATTATAAATTAAAATTAAATTATTTCAAACCTTCTAGACTAATTTAGCACTGGTAACACTTCTGTTGAAGTATACTAATTTATTTGAGGGGTTGAGGGGGGCTAGTATATATGTTAGAAATATGTAAAGTTTTTTTTTTTTTTAAATGAGACTCAACTCTAAAGGAGGCCATAGTCAAACTTCTTAACTTTATATACAAAGAAACTAAAAGTCAGAGAGTTGGAATAGCTTATTACTGGTGATGCTCGCTGAGGAATCGGGTGTCCTGGACATTCAGACCACAACCTTCCCACTTTAGCATGCAGACTCACTCAGGAGTTTGTGTCTACTGTAGATGGGAGGCCCCGGCTTCTCCCAGTCCTGAATCCAGGAGCTGCCAAACCTGAGCCCAGAGCCTCCGGAGCCCTTCAGCCACAGCCCTATCCCTGACTCATCAATTCCGATTCTCTGTGGATGGTCAGCGCACTAATAATGTTTAAAATTGCCCAGGAGATTCTAATATGTGACCAGGGCTGAGAACCACTGAAATAGTTTCTCACTCCATTAAACGGGCTTAAGCTACCAGACCAGCAATCCCAGTCTCACTTCCCAGAGCTTCTGGCTCTCTTTGGCCCTTTGATACCCTACAGCTCAAGAACCTAATTCTGAGAGCCTAGACTCTTGGAAATAAATAAATAAGAGAGGGAAGATCATGAACAATAAAGCACAAGGTCTCAGGTACATGCATTACCAGTGACACTTTCCATTGACCCATGAGAACAAAAGAAAAAATAATCAAAACAACACTCCATCTAGCTCTATAAAAGTAGTATTACTTTCAGGCATTTGCTTAAACAGCTAACCAAGTTTGCAATAGTATGTGTTAACTTGTTTACGGGTTGCTTTCATGACATCACCCAACCACTTCGATAAAGCCATGGTCATCTGCTCATGGGCTCATGAAATGAGAAACAACATGGCTTAGATTCTCAGACATGATGACAGTGGAGAGAAACATAAGTAGAAAATTTTATATGAAACAAAGGTCGACATCAGTCAGAGTTCAGTTTAACCATATCACAAGAACAACTGTTAGCAATCCAAAGGTACACCTAAATTCATCCACTAATCCTCAGTTCCAACCCAGTCCTCAAGGAGCAGAACTAAACCTGGGTTATTTAGAAGCTCAGAAGTAAGAAAGATACATTTTGCTTGTTGGAATAAAATTATAAACAATGATGGTCTCCTCACCCCTTACACCTCTTGCTGGACTCTTTGCAACTATGTTGGGAAAACTGACGATCCTGTTTTGACCTTGAGCCTGCAGGTCACTTTCATTTCCAGGTGAAGCATAAACATAGCTTGGCTAGCTGTAATATCACGCTTCAGTCCGCCTCCTTGCGCAAGCAGAATTGTCTTCGGGCAAATATCAAATATTTGATATTATATATTCAAAATCCAAACTACCAAATCAAGAAAGGCCACATCTATGAAGCTGCTCGACGCAGCTCTATGTGGAGAATAGTCCAATACACTAGAAATAAGCATGTTCCATAGGCCTTAAACAGGACTAAAAAGGAAAAAGTGTGTCTGGTTTTATCTCAGTGTTCTAGCTTGAGGCACATTCTATAGAACTGATTGTTTTGTTTTTCTGCCTCTGTCACCAATTCTTCTCCAGTACATTAAATCCCACACATGGCAAACATGAGTTAATTAAGCATTATATTACAGAGTATTAATATAAATGTTTCAGATGCTCCTCCTTAAACCTCTATGGCATAATTACTATTGCCCTGCAGGAGAAATTAATTTACATTGTTAACAGAAATACTGAGAAACAAACATATTTAAATGTTTAACTATCAGTTCTAAAAGAACAGATTAAAGGAAGCAACAGTTAAGTCAAAACATTATCTAGATGGGCCACAAGGTAATGTGAAAAGAGAATATACCACCTCTTGCTATTTCAGTCGTACTGAAAGAGGCTTTCAAATAATCTCATTTGCTTTCACTCCAAGAACCAAATATGAATGTTGTCAATATCTTTCTTTACCTTCTTCCAGGCTAATCATGAATATCATCAAGAAGGCATTTCTTCCAGCTCATCAAGCTGCCTCCCTTCAATAGATTAAGACAACTTCACAAGCATCAACAAGTAGAGCCAATGTAAAACTGTATCGGGGTTGAAATCACAGGGCTGCAAGTAACTTTCAGCTATTATGTGGTGCATTCTCCACCTCCAATAGAATCATTTAAACCAGTGGTTCTCAACCTTGGCTGCACTTTGAAATCATTTGAGAAGGTTTCAAAATTTTTCTGCCCAGCCCTAAACCCCAAGAATTCTAATTTAACTGGTCTAGAGTATAGCCTGAGTACCAAGAGTTTTAAAAGCTCTCCAGGCGATTTTAATGTGCAGCCAGGCATCAAAGCCCATCAAACAAAGACCACCAAGACAAAACCTGTAGACATGAAAAGTTGCGTTTACTTAGCTTGCTGCAGCATGGGAGACCCTAGGAGAATCCTGGGAGCTTTTCAATACAGAGGAGTTTAGGATTCAAATTGGGTGATTTTTAAACAGCTGAGGAAAACAGGAGACAGTTTTGGATTATATGACGTCAAGAAATGGGGAGAGTCAGTGACTGAATATCTCAATTATCTTCATCCAAGAGGCAGAAAGATCAGAGCAGAGCTATCATTGATAAAGAACCAAAAGCACTCAGAAGGCCAGGTTGTTAAAAATGAGAATGGAGTGTTAATCATTTTTGTGGTTAAGACGTGGCCTAGTCATTGCCCTGTTCTACACGTTGTGTATTTACGTTCTTTGGGAAACACTACAGACTGGTTTTTAAATAAGGCCAGTTTTCCCTTTCTCTGTTTATTTAACAGAACCTATTTTCATATTCTCATAAGGTTGAGAACCACTGATTCAAACAAATTCAAAAAACTAGCTGAATATGAATGCTGACTGTGACATCTGTCATTCTTTTGAGTTCCAGGTTTAAAATTAGCTGATCTGGCTTATTGAACATGTATTTGATTTCTCCCAATTTTTCCAAGTGAAACCTTCCCAAAGATGAACCTTCCCAGATAAAACTCTTTGTTCCCATTTCCTTGATGGAATATCCCATTATGATCCCAAGTTTAGGAGAATACATGCTACATTCTAAAGAAAAATCTTATGTGAAATAGCTCCTTTTGGTAGCATCACCATTAAAACAGTAGTTCTGCATTAAAAAGTCATGTTCTATTTATTCTGTTCTCAACAGAAGCCACTGTTAATTTTTCACAATTACTAGCTCAGAACTGCCTTGGTATGGCACTGCACATGAAGGTGGGGATTCTTTACAGAAATGTTTCTGACACTATTTTGATAATTCAAAATTCTCTATTCTATGAGAAATCAGAATGTTGGCAATCGTTTATGCTTTAAGCCAAAAATGCCTATGTATATTCAATAGAAATTGGGGTTATTGAACTCTTCTTTGGTAATCTAGAATATCTATTCTCTTAGGAAGCCCACATAATCATAAACCATATTTTACTTCTCCCTGAAAATAAGGCTTTTTCAGTGTTTTACATATGCCAAGACAGGAAGTCATGTTTTTATTTGCAAGAGTGAGAAAAAAAATAAGGGTGAGAAAATATATTAACCTCTGATGGTATATATATATATCCATAGTGCCAGTTACTCATAGGGAACTCCACTCAGAGCCACCTGATGCCATCCAAATTTTCTGTTCCTCTAAGCTACACAGAGACTGGAATAAAAGTTTTCCTCTCCTCACCTCGACTGAGTTATTTCCACTGTTGGATGCTAAGGGAGCCCAGAAATGGCACCACAGTTTCCCTGCTTGAGTTTTGAACCAGCCAAGAAAACCAAAAATTAAGGCAGAAATATATTTAAAGCCTGTACAATTGAAAGAAGCCACATCACAGGTTGGATTCTCCAAGCACAGACACTGAAACAGAGTTTGAGCCCAAAATGTACTTAAAGGATCAAAGGAAGGGGAAGAAGCAGGACTGAGCAGAGGAAAGAGTCACAGGTGAGGCAGACCCAAAGAAGCCTTGCCCACCCTGGCAGGAAGTTCCGGAGTAAGTATTGCCCATGACAGTCATCCCATAGTGAGCTGAAATGCCTGAGCCTTTAACCGTTCTCCTAGTTCATTCAATGTGGGCTGCCCTGGGAAGGGCATGACTGAGCAAGGCATCCAGCTCTTTGCAGCCAAGGCAGACCTGAAAAGAACAGGAGGTATTGTGCCCCCCTCCACCCTCTTCCAGCTGGACAGCAAGTCCTTCCTTAAAGCACCTCTGGGGAGCACATCTTCATGTCCATCACAGACCAAGTTAGAGAATACGGCTAACATATTCGGCAACGACAGGTTTTTCAGTATGACACCCAGCACTGTGACATTCCCACATGGGCAGTGTTAAGCAATCACAGACCTCATTTATAGAGATGCACCACTGAAACTTAAAGCCTTAGAGATACTGACCAGAACATGTAGTTTTCACCAGCAGCTGGCTCTGGAAAAAAGGAAGAGTCTGAGACATGTATGTTCAATTCCTGCTTCCACGGTCTCCAAAAAATATGTCACTCCACAAGAGGGAGTGTGGGAATGGAGATGTGGAGACAGGCTAGGAGAGATTCTAATGGCCCCCTCTCTCCTCCACCAACTGAGCCATAGAACTTGACAGGTAAAGGGAGTGAGGCTTATTAACATATGTAGGTCTCTAGATAACAATAATAACTCAAATAATAACTTAAAACTCTCATGTATATAGTAATCATTTTTCTGCATACATATAAATATCATTCCATTTGAAAGTTTGGAAATCGGGGACTTGGCTTGGTTGGTTGTTTGGGGAGTTGAAGTTCAAAATTTTATTCATATTGTAGGGGCATGTAAAAGAATAGATTTACTTACCAGATCCCAAGTAACATTAACATTTTTTCAGATGCTCTGTGCTCCTTTCTGTCTTAATGCAGAAGTCACAGAGGGGATTTTAATCACTCAGTGGCAAAGTGATATATGCTGCAAGTGACAGTTCAGCGGCCAGACTGTTTACCCTGATACCCCTTTTAGCCACATACTTCTTGACACTATCTAATAGCATGGTACCTCAGAAGAGAAGCTACCTTGACAGCTACTTAGGACAGGGCGCATCTAGGAACTCAGATCAGAGAGTCCCAGGAAGACTCAGAGAGCACCGGAAGCAAATGCCACCATGACACCCCCACTGGAAGTGTTAAGGGTGACTCCAAGCCTAACCACGGTGCAGATCACAGATTCTTAAAGAAGGAGCATTGACTTGTCAAAGGTATATCAATTTTTTCTCAGCCAGCCAAAGGCAGTTTCCTTTATGGAATTGTCTAGTCCTTCTTCTATGAGGGCATGATAATGAAATGTTGCTAAGAAATTTCATTTTTAAATCAATGGTCAACTGTTTAATCAGGTAAGATCTGATGTCATGGAGATTTACTCATGGCAAGAAAATATATGACAAGCTGTTAATTTCTGCATGTGCAACTAAGACAAGACAGTCTTTTAGAACTCCTTCTAGACTTATGATCTAAAGACTACCATAAGACCATTTCCTAAAAGCAGCCATCTAGAATAGCTGCCTGAAATAGAAATTAACCAAATTAAGGAAAACACAAATCTAAGTTGGATCTGCCTGAGTCTTCCTGAACCTCTAACAATTTTTTTTTTTTTTTTTTTTTTTTTTTTACAAAGCGTAGTCCCTATGACCACCTTCTACACAAATATTCCAAGCATTTGTTAAAAATGCAGACAGCTTGGGGCACCTGGGTGGCTCAGTCGTTAAGCATCTGCCTTCAGCTCAGGTCATGATCCCAGGGTCCTAGGATTGAGCCCCACGTCGGGCTCCCTGCTCTGCAGGAAGCCTGCTTCTCCCTCTCCCACTCCCCCTGCTTGTGTTCCCTCTCTCGCTGTGTCTCTCTCTGTCAAATAAATAAATAAAATCTTAAAAAAAAAAAAAAATGCAGATGGCTAGACCCCACCTAGTGAATATCTATGTAGCATGGCCCAAGAGTCTGCATGTTCAACAAGTGCCCCGGGTGATTGTAATGCACACTAGGGTTTGAGAAACCCTGTTAGAAACTTAGGCTGGAACAAGGTCAGACACAAAGTCCAGAATCCAAGCTTGAAGGAAAAAATTCTACAAAATTCATTTGGCATTTATTTGGGAACAGTACTTTTTACAAGAGAACATTAAAACTCTTACCCATTCAATAAATATTTTATTGTGTTCCTGCCCATCCAGATGCTGTGCTAAATATAATGGATTCAAAATAAAATGCAAAGTAAGAGTGGGTCTAGTATTATCACACATTATAACTCCTTTCAAACTGAATTCAGATCTTAGAGTATGCATATCTCTGGGAAGTAAAATGAGAATTAAGAGAAAAAAAGTACACTTCTCCTGAAGTGGAACTACCCTAAGAAAAACATTAAAAAGCATATATAGGATATGATTAAGTGAATCTAGTTCTCTCCAGGGAAAAGAGGGGTGTGGAGGGTGGACAGATGTAGATGTGATGATTTTAAAATAAAAGGATCACTTGAAATAAGAGATCAGAGCTTAGAGTTGATTCCTATCCCAACCAGAATCAGTTCTTTCTACTACAATCAGAGAGTTGATGAACTTTTGATCTGTCCTTTCTTTCTCTGGAAGCATAGATCTAAAAGCTGTTATCAAACAGACAGGATAAAAGGATAGTATATAAAACATTGTTGATTATCCATAAAGTACCCATGAACTCTGCTGAAAAAAACTCCAGACATTAAACCTATTCCACACACACTGCCTGCTATGATCTGAGTGTTTGTGTCCCTCAAAACTGACAAGTTCAGGGGCGCCTAGGTGGCTCAGTCGGTTAAGTGGCAACTCTTGGTTTCCGCTCGGGTGGTGATCTCAGGGTGGTAAGATGGAGCCTTGCATCTGGCTCCCCATTGAGCACAGAGTCTGCTTGAGATTCTCTCCATCTCCCTCCCCCTCTGGCCCTCGTCTCTCTCTCTCTCTCTCTCCCGCCCCTCCTTGCCTCTCTCTAAAATCAATCAATCAATCACATGTTTAAATCTTAATGCCCAGTGTGACGGTATTTCGAGGTGATTAGGTTATGAGGGCGAGGCTTTCATGAATGAGATCAATATGCTTATAAAAGAGGACTTAGCTAGCCCCCTTCCACCATGTGAAGACACAACGAATAAGGCTATGAACCAGGAAGAGGGCCCTCACTTGACCATGTTGGCACCTTGATCTTAGACCTTCTAGTCTCCAGAAATGTGAGAAATGCATGTTGTTTATAAACTACCCAGTCCAGGGGCACCTGGGTAGCTCAGTTGTTAAGCATCTGTCTTCAGCTCAGGTCATGATCCCAGGGTCCTGGGATCGAGCCCCGCATCGGGCTCCCTGCTCAGCGGGAGGCCTGCTTCTCCCTCTCCCACTTCCCCCTGCTTGTGTTCCCTCTTTCGTTGTGTCTCTCTCTGTCAAATAAATAAATAAAATCTTAAAAAAATAAAATATAATAAACTACCCAGTCCTTACTTAGTATTTTTTATAGCATCTCAGGACTAAGACACTACCACAGCTCACTAGAAAATTCCTCCCAGCATGCTAGCATGAGCTAAACTTGTTCAAGATGGAGCACCTGAAACAGTTTCTATAAAGCTTTGCACAAATATGGTGATGTATGCAAAGCAACTCATACATAATTCCATTTGACTCTCATAGCTTTTGTTTACAAAAAGATTTTACAAAGCATTTGTGTTTATAATTTTGTTCTACGATCAAATAAAACCCAATTAGATGGTTTTATCAACATCTTACCAAAGTCAAAACAAAGGTAAGCACACACTGAAAAAAAAAAAAAAAACAGGAAAAAAAATATTAAATGTTAAAATGAAGTGGTGAAACTATGGTTGATTTTCCTACATTTCCTAAATGTATAATAATGAGAATGTATTACTTTATAATGAAAACACTTAAAATTAATCTTTTTGGGAGTTTTTTATGACAATAGAATTGTTTAATTAAAAATAAATTTCAAGGTGAAGAGTCTCCAATGGTCATTGGTTTTTTTTGCCTTATTTCCTTTCTTCTTTACTAAAAATGTGTTTTACCCTGCAGGCTAGATCGTCTCTATGTTCTTTCAAACATTTATAAGCTTCAACATTTTTGCTGTAACAAAAAATTCTGGCTTTCCTTTTTCTCTTCTTTTTTATTACAACCCCATAAATTCTAACTACAGTTGTCCACTGTACCTCCCATTATTCTCAATAATCTTGACGAACTGACTTTGAAAGCATATTGCTTTAGCACATTAACTTTTGCTGGGGCACCTTTTATCCACATCTGACTCTCCTACCCTGCAATTTTATATCCACTCGAACTAACAGTTTTCTAGGTAATAAATTATACATGACATCTGTCTTACCCTAGTTTTTAAAATCCCTGTAGCCTCTTAAAAGTCTTTTTAATGTCCTCATACCCAAGTCCAAGCCTGCTCTGGTACTTTCTTTATGTAATAATTCTCTGGTTGTCTTTTCTTTTATCTTTGCCTTACTGCTCTACTCCACAATCTTCCTCAGCATTTCTTTTTAGTAGTTGCTTGGGGTTGTTTGTTTGTTTGTTTGTTTTTAAGCCCTTTTCTGCTTCCAAAATTCTTTGTGGCTCACTCCACCAGCCTAGGGCTAGTGAAATGTGAACATTTCTCATTCCCTACCAAAATTGTGATGCTTCTACCTACTTAAAATTTAAATACAATTATACTAAACTATGACATATCTGTCACTCCCCACACCCAGTTCCTGCTATGAATCAAGGGTCACTCTCACCTAGTCCCTCAGAACATTGCCTAGATTAGGACACTTTCCACACCTTACTGTCATTTCTTGTATTTGAGTTTACTTTCTCCCCTCTAAACTTTAAAATCCAAATGGAAGAGAATGGGGTCTCCATGCCTATATCATCCGTATTTATCATAGCAACAAGTACATGGCAAGTGTTTAATAATTATCTACTAGGTAAACACACATTACAACAATACATGAATTCAGAAGCAGATATGGGAACCCAGCTATCTACTACTAAGCCATATTGAAAGAGATGTGATAAAATATAAAACAATTCCACCCTTCTCATTAAATAATTATTGTTTTAGAAAATGTAAGTAAATATTATATTTTATATTACAGTACTATAATTAAAAATTGTTCTATGTATGCCAGCACAATAGATTTATTGTTATATTAAGTAATTTTTTTTTTAAGATTTTATTTCACAGAGAGAGACACAGTGAAAGAGGGAACACAAGCAGAGGGAGTGGGAGAGGGAGAAGCAGGCTTCCCACCGAGCAGGGAGCCCAATGCGGGGCTTGATCCCAGGACGCTGGGATCCTGACCTGAGCCGAAGGCAGACGCTTAACGACTGAGCCACCCAGGCGCCCCATATTAAGTAATTTTATAAATATATATTTTAAATTTCTTCTCTTTTTTGTTTTTTTTTTTTTAAGATTTTATTTATTTA
>NC_138380.1:66568111-66599630 GCF_054177405.1 Leptonychotes weddellii | reverse complement strand
TGGAGGAGATTATGCTAAGTGAAATAAGTCAAGCAGAGAAAGTCAATTATCATATGGTTTCACTTATTTGTGGAACATAAGGAATAACATGGAGGACATTAGGAGAAGGAAGGGAAAAATGGGCGGGGGGAATTGGAGGGAGAGATGAACCATGAGAGACTATGGACCTGAGAAACAAACAGGGTTCTAGAGGGGAGGGGGGAGGGGGGATTTGTTAGCCTGGTGATGGGTATTAAGGAGGGCACGTACTACATGGAGCACTGGGTGTTATACGAAAACAATGGATCGTGGATCACTACATCAAAAACTAATGATATATTGTATGGTGACTAATATAATATAATAAAATTAAAAACTACAAAAAAAAAATTGGCTAGGGTGGTGAATAGGGTATTTACCATCATCCTTGTATATGGGCAAATGAGAAACAAAAAGGTTAAGTGTTTTTTCCATGGACACTCAATAATTTAGTGATGGAGTGATGAACAAAGCTCAATGACCCTGTTTAGTTTTCTTTCATTTTCACATCGTTTATATCTGACAAGAGCAGATGATTCGTCCAGCCAAGATGGCCAACTAACGTAGTGTTATGACTCCCATGACTAATATTTTAACAGATAAACTACAGTAAAACAGAATATGTGAGTGAAAATATCAGTTACTTGGAGAAAGAGGTCATGAATCCTTAGATATTACATTATTCTGAACATAGTTGGTACCCCATAAATGTATGATAAATGAAAGAATAAATAAATGGCCAATCGATCTGAACTTGGTATTTTTACAATCTACAAGGCTTTAAAATTATTCAGCTGGAATAAAACCACACACAGATTTCAATCATAGAGACATCTAGAATCCCCTGGATCAAAGGAAATAGTTTTAATTTAAAAGTAGTGCAAAGTTTAGACACACACATACACACACACGCACATACCCTCAGTCAACAATCAACATGATAGGTATATTGGACTCATTTCACAGAATAACAGTATAAACATAAAAAGTAAATTCCACACTAAATCTCCATCAGTACATATGCATTCATTATAAGTAAATATATCAAGGGGCCTAAAGTCTTGAGAAATGCCATCTATAAAAATTATCTAATGCTGCCCTTTTAAATTCTCCTGGCAAATTCTGAGTATGCAATTGACACCAGAATATATAAGTAAACAATGCAAGCATGTATGCACCCGAATTGGGAGCATAACTAGTCATCTAGTCAGTAGATGAAAATGTCATTTCCTAGTATAAGTACAGTTTCATGGGCAATTGATAACATATGCCAGCTCAATGAATGCATTTTCAGACAGCATCTTGAAGGACCCTGAAAGTATAAAGGCAAAGAACATAATGCTGCTTAAACCAGAGTGTGATCATTCTGACTTGAAATTACTTGAAAGGAAAAGTAATATTACATACTAAATAAGTTTTGGAAAATGTACTATAAAAGTTAAAAGCTTGCTAGCAAAACAACAGGTAGAATTTTTCAAAATTATAGCAAACCATCCAAACCTGTCCTATCCAATACTGTAGTTACCAGCCATGCGTGGGTATTAAAATATGGTTAGTGCAACTGAGAAACTGAATATTTAATTTTATTTCATTTGAATTAACTTAAAGTTAATTCTAATTTTTAATTACATTTAATTTAATTAATGGCAAAAAACTGATCCTCAGTATAGCTATTAGAAAACTTTTAAATATGTTTGGAAAAACTTGGCTGAGAATCTATTTTTTTCCACTGTAAATTCTATGAAATCTAAATATATATCAAGTGTTTTTCTGGTGAAAATGTAGTGTCCAAATTAAACTGTGCTGATCCACTCAATTGTTAGCTGCTTGCTGAAAAAGTCAAAGACAAACAAATAAATAAATAACAGTTTCCTCAAGCACAGCACATCCTGTTAAGTACTTACTAAAGATTCAGAAATAATTAAAATCCTGACAATTAAATGCCAACCACATAAAATTTCCCCCTAAAAAATAACAAAACGGTACAGATAAGCAAGAAAATGTCCTGAAAGAAACTAGCTATATTGGATTAGGTATCAGAAAGATCAAAATATCAAGGAATCACCAGAGGTTTTCAATATTCTTAATATTAAGTCTCATAATTATACTGGACAAAAGTTCAAAATGCGGCAAGCCAAGTCATAATGATCTAGCAGTCAACAACATCATTACCCAAAATCTTAAACCACGTTACCAGGACTTGAGATGAGGTCGGGATGGGTGAAAAAACACCCACTTGGTGTTATAAATCAAAGGATGTGTATTCAGGCCAAAACAAAAACAGAACAAAAGGTTAAAAAGTTGAATGAATTTTTGTCTTGGTTTTTAAATTTAAAAAATCTTGAAAATATCCCACTTTTGTTTTGTTTTGAGAGTGAGAGACAGTGCAAGCGCAAATGGAGGGGGAGGGGCAAAAGAGAATCTTAAGGGGCAAAAGGGAAAAAGAGAATCTTAAGCAGGCTCCATACCTACCGCAGAGCCTAATGGGGAGGGGCTCTATCTCACCACCCTGAGATCATGACCAGAGCCAAAACCAAGAATGGGACATTTAACTGACTGAGCCACCCAGGAGTTCTCCACCTCCTCCCCTTGCTTTTTTAAGATGCTACTTCAAACATTCCTCAAAACTAACTATTTGAAGGATTCTACATAAGGGTCTAGACAGAACTATAAACTACATGGCAATAGATGGCAACTACTACAAAGCTTGAAAGAAAAATTAGGATAAAAGCTTAAAAGTGTCATCTAGAAGGCATAACCTAGCCTCACAAATACCATTATAAGTAAATATGATTTGGAATGTTCTTGGAATACAGGGAGCAGGGCAGAATGCTGCTTTAATTTATATATGCTGATCATGATTACAGAAGTTCAGAAGCAAAACCTTTGTACAGAGGAGCAGCATACCCAAACCTAGAAAAACGCACTCAATTCTGTTTTATGTTCTCATGCCCAGACAGATATAAGAGACCTAAAAGAGATGAGAAGTTCAACCAACATAGCCAAAGCTAAAGGGAAACACCAAAGAGATTAGACATCTTCCAGCTAAAAAGATAAGAGATGATTAGAATGTTTCAAAGTCTATTTTTAAACTACTAATAAACAGAGACAATAAACAGCATTTCATTTAAAAAATACATTTTAGGCCAATTAAATAATGCATGCATTCAACGAATATTTACCAAGGACCCACTTCACGTAAAAGGGAGGCGCCAGTACAGAGATAAGAAAGGCAAACAAATTGCCTTCAAAAGGGTCACATTATGGAAAGAACAAGATAACGATTATAATAGAACATAGTAAATATTTTAGTATGCAACATGGTCACCCAGTCTGGAAACAGATATTACTTTATATGTATTTGAATGTACTATTGATAAACATTCATGCATATTGCCTGCATCTCCAGACCTTAAGGCCACACTTATCTATGTACCACGTGCTATGGGACAACTAGAAAGGATGTACCACCCAGCTCTTGAAGAGGAAAAGAGGAGAAATGTCAGGGAATACTTTAAAAGGAAATAATGCTTGAACTTAGAAGGATGATGGAGGAATTTGAGAAGCAGACAATCGAGAGAACATTTCTTGCTTGAAAGGATGATATAACAACTGAGAAAAGAGAATGTACCAGGCAACCAGGAACAGTCTAGAAGTTATTCTATATCCAAGCAGAGTGGGTACACTGACACTTCCTGTCCCATCTTAGGCAAATAGCAGTTCCTTTTTCCATGCAATTTTGTTCCAATTAAACTTAAAGGCGTAGGAAATTGAGAAAATAATGAAATAAAGAAAAACATTAATTATTCATAATTCTATGACCCAGAAATATACACTTTTGATTACTTTTCTATGAATATACATATATATCATAGTGCTATATTCTACTTTTTACATTTCACTTAACAAAAGCATTTCCCTTTTCCTCATAGACCTAATTTTATTTTTCCCAGTTTTATTAAAATATAACTGACAAGAATTATATATATTTAAGGTGTACAAGGTGATGTTTTGGTATATGCATACATTGCAAAATGATTATCACAATCAAGATAATTAACATATCCATCACTTCACATAGTTTCTATTTTTTGTAAAATCTACCTGAAATATTTTCAAGTATAGCATACAGTATTAAGTATAGTCACCATGCTGTATATTAGATCTCCATAACTTGCTCATTTGCATAATTGAAATTTTGTACCCTTTGACTAACATCTCATTTCTCTGACTCCCTTCATAGACATAATTGTAAATGCCTGTGTAGTAATCAGATAGATACAAATATTTCACTATTACTATTTAGGCTATTTACGATGCTTCTTTATTATAAATGAATTACTTTATACATCACACTTCGTCAGAATTAGAGGTTATTTCCTCCCTAGAGACTAAGGGAAATTACTAGGTGAGGAATATTTTAAATTTTCCATTATATATCATTGCCACAATGCTTACCAGAAGAACTGTACCAGTTTATACTGCAAAGAAACTGAATATATGTATATACATATATATACATATATATACACACACACGCACATATGTGTGTCTATTTTCCTATACCTTCAGCTGCATAATAATTTTTTATTTTTTACTAATTTGTTAGGCAAAAAAAATGCACTCAAATTATATTTTAATTTCCTTTAGCTCTATAATGAAAACTATCAGCCATTTTTTTTTGTTTTTTGAATGTTCATATAACTCACCCATTTATATATTGGGGTGTTGATTTATTTTATGGATTTTAGGCTATCACACTTTGTCATCTCTATAGCAAACAGGATTGACATTTGCTCTTGACTTTTGATTATGATGGTTCAGAGATATTTTTAAATGTTTTTGTTGTTATATAGTCAGATGTATTCTTATTTCTTCTGTAATTTCATGCCTGTCTAATATTTGCCTATGTGTTCTTCCTTTTCATGGGGTTATCTTTACTTTTAACTCCCCCAGGTTTTATTGTGATACACTGCCTCACGTGTGTGTCTCTATTTAATTTTTTGAAAGAGCTGGCCAGTGTTATAGCGCTCCTTACTGAGTTAGGCAGCCCTCCTTTATTGACCGTGATTCTTTCCTTCTTATATATTAAATCCTATAAAGGATCAGGCAAGGATGGCTGCTTAAGAGCAAGTTTACCATGTTCCACCCTACTCCTCCCAAAAGCCCACTAATATTAATGGCTAATATTCATGCCATACTTACCTGTGCCAGGCATTATTCCAAGAACCTTACATGAACCAGTGTAGTCAACCAACCCTAGGAAATAGGTTCCATTACCCATTCTACAAAGAAGAGTAACAGAGCTTATGCAACTTTCCCAAGATCACATAGCTAGCATTTGGCAGAGAGCCTGTCAGAAGCCTTGCAGACTCTGGAGTCCTGTTCGTTCTCTTGCCTTCCCCAGATCTGTGTGCTTCAGGCACAGAGGCCTCCTTTTCATTCCTGGATTATCCCCAGTATATTATCACCCCTGAATCTTAGAACATTCTCTGCTCTCAGACTAGACCATTTCTTTTTAACAGATCATAGAAATTAAGAGCTAGGCTTTAAAATCACACCAACTTGGATTTACATCTCAGGCCTGCTATCTACTAATTATATGATTATGATGATCAGTTTTATGTGTAAATGGAGTCAGATTATTAAACCAAACACTGATCTCAAGGTTGCTGAAAAGGTATATTATAGATGTTATTAAAGTCCATAATCAGTGTACTTTAGTAAAGGAGATTATCCTAGATCATCTGGGTGAGCCAGATTTAATCAGCTGAAAGCCTTAACAGCAGAACTGAGATTTCTCCAAGGAAGAAGAAATTCTGCCTGTGGACCATAGTTTCAGCCCATGTCCAAAAGTTCCAGTCTGCCCTTCCTCATGGCTGGCCCTACAGAGATTTCACACTTGCCTTGCCAGACCTCACAATCATGTAAACTAATTCCTTGCAGTAAATCTACCTATCTAACTATCTATCTATCTATCCATCCCTCCATCCATCCATCTGTAGCTATCTATACATGAATATATACATGTATACACATATAAATCCTATTAGATCTGTTTCTCTGGTGAAACTCTGATCTGAGACAAATTATCTGAGTCTCAATTTCTTCATATGGGAAATGAAGATAGAATTAGTACGTAGCTCATAAAGTTCCTATAAGGATTGAATAAGATATTATGTTTAAACACTCAACACAGTGCCTGACAAGTTAGAAATTTTTACCAATGTTGCTATTAAATGTGTACTAATATTTGCAAATTTGTACTAACATTGGTAATGGTACTAATATCTGTAGATAGGGTCCATATCAAATAATTAGCTTTAATTTTCTTTTCATTTGAACTGAGGAAACTCCCTTAAATATTAATAAGGACATTTATCACAAACATTCTGCCATGCAGTAGAGCGTGATTCAATCTTACTCTCATAGAAAAAAGAACAAATGTCCACCAAAGCAGAATGGAAAAATGATGGGACTATTCCACTGGTATAGCTGGGAAATGGAATACTATACAGCAAGGAGAATAAATAAACTATAACCGCCAACAACAATATGGATGAATCACACATACTGAGTGAAAGAAGCCAGTCACAACAAAGCACACACGGTACAATTCATATAAAGTGTAAAAACAGACAAAACTAATCTACAGTGAAGAGAGTCAGGATAATAAGTGGTTGGTTAGTCAGGGAACTCAGGAGAGGAGTGACTTGAAGGAAGCTCCTGAGATGATGAGAATGTCTATCTCTTGATCTGGGAGCTTTTTACACAGATACCTATGCTTTGAGAAAATTCATCAGTGTGTACACTTAAGATTTGTGCATGTTATTATTGGTATGTTGTTCGTCAATAACGAATTTATGCAAATTTTGTGTATTCATTTCTTAAAAAAGAAACCGTCGCTTTATAATTTGAAAGAAATTTGTCCTTGGAATAAAGAGCCCAGGTAACCGGCTAAGGACTGTGACTTTAAAAACTAGGGGAAGCCTCTGTGACTGACAGTAGCTATTACAGGGTTGGCCTCTAGGCTAGAAGTTAGGTCCATTATTTTACACCCAAAGAAGAAAGATTCATTCACTTGTTCTACAAATATCCATTTCTCTCCAACTCTACTGCCATCATAGTCCACACTACTGTCTCCTCAAACTGGAAGCTTCCCAGCTGTCTCTCTGCCTCAGCTCCCCTCCATCTATTCTCAGCTGACCCTCTGTAGTGACTTTTTTCCACGTAAATTAGATCAAGTCACCTCTGCTTAACCACACCAATGGCTTTCTGTTGCCTTCATGGGAAATCCACTCTGCTTACATCTCCTAGAAGGTCCTGCTACCCTCTCCACTTTCACATCTTGTTCACTCTCTCCTCGCCCACTGAGACTGGTCATGGCTATATGATCATTTCTCATAACAGGGTCTTTGCTCTTTCTTGTGCCTTCTGCAGAATGTTCTTCCCCAGGTTCTCATGTTGCTGGCACCAGGCCAACTTCTGGGTTAGTTGAAATATCACTTCCCCAGGGGCGCCTGGGTGGCTCAGTCGTTAAGCGTCTGCCTTCGGCTCAGGTCATGATCCCAGGGTCCTGGGATCGAGCCCCACATCGGGCTCCCTGCTCAGCTGGAAGCCTGCTTCTCCCTCTCCCGCTCCCCCTGCTTGTGTTCCCTCTCTCGCTGTGTTTCTCTCTGTCAAATAAATAAATAAAAATCTTTAAAAAAAAAAAAAAAAAGAAATATCACTTCCCCAGAGAGGCTTTTCTGACCCCTTCATTTAAAAGCACTTTGTGTTTTGTCCATTGATAGGGGAATGGATAAAGAAGATGGGGTACGTACACACAATGGAATATTACCAGGCCATAAGAAAAGAATGAAATCTTGCCATTTGCAACAACATAGACAAATACCATATGATTTCATTCACATGTGGAATTTAAGAAACAAAACAAATGAAGGAAGGGAAAAAGAGACAAATGAAAAAACATTTCTTAAATACAGAGAATAAACTGGTGGTTGTCAGAGGGGCAATGGGGTAGGGGGAAGGGGATTAAAAGTATAGTTATCATGATGAGCACTGAATAATGTATAGAACTATTGAATCACTATATTGTGCACCTGAAACTAATCTAACACTGTATGTTAATTACACTGGAATTTTAAGAATAATAAATAAAAATTTTTAAAAAACAAAATAAAACAGGGGCACCAGGTGCAATCGGTTAATCGTCCGACTCTTGATATCAGCTCAGGTCATGATCTTAGAGTCGTGAGATAGAGCTCCATGAAAGGCTCTGCACTGGGCATGGAGCCTACTTAAGATTCTCCCTCACCGTCTCCCTCTGCCCCTAACCCATAAACACCACTGAGGCAAAGCAGTGGGGATATGCTCTAATAATTTTATGACTTTTTCCCATCCCAAAGCTTTCTGGATTCATTTTCACTAGAAGTTACCTGAGATGGGGGTGGGGTAGAGAATGCTAGACACACACAGTGTTATTCTCCTTAATCATGTATTTTCCTGAGAATAGCCAGGATTGAAGGTCAGATCCGTCCTTACTACACTTTGACCTTTAGAAGAGGTGGTAAGGTGTAAATAATACCTTGCATGAGTAATTTGGATGCCTACAACTATCCAGTGTGTTTCCTTTTTTATGCAGACTATATCTGGTGATAAACCAATAATTTTGTGTTGCAGTAAAAAGACTAAGAGCCATATTTCCTCCTGCTCTGCTTATCAGCCTGAAAAACATAACTTTTCTTGATCCTTGGTTTTGTCAGCAATAAAGTGGAGCTAATATAGCAACATGCATTTCTCAGGGTTGTTAAGGAAAGCAGATGAGCAAATCTATCTGAAAAGCACTTTGCCAACTTTCTATATACTGTATACTGTAAGTTGTCATAATTATTTCAATGTGAGATTTTTCCCTTGCCTAAGCATAATTTGTATCTCTCATTTCTGTTTGGAATGCAAACGTTATGGCAAGCTAGATAAATGGAAAGGTTTAATCATCACATAATGGGGCACATTAATGTGATAAGGATGGTTATGCTGGCACAATTACTGTGCCTTATGTCAGTTCGGTCCGGGTGCCAGTCAGGTCTTTTATATGCATGCGTGTGTGTGTGTGTGTGTGTGTGTGTGTGTGTAGGTATTGGAGGAGGGGTGTTTCATAAATTTAAGTTTTGTTTTGTTTTGTTTTTTTAAAGATTTTATTTATTTATTTGAGAGAGAGAATGAGAGACAGAGAGCACGAGAGGGGAGAGGGTCAGAGAGGGAAGCAGACCCCCCGCTGAGCAGGGAGCCCGATGTGGGACTCGATCCCGGGACTCCAGGATCATGACCTGAGCCGAAGGCAGTCGCTTAACCAACTGAGCCACCCAGGCGCCCATAAATTTAAGTTTTATACCATTACCTACTATTTGCCAAAGTGAAACAGACTCTGAAAAATCTGTTTATTTCTGAAATATCTACTTGTTCAGACTTTGCTTCCAAGAGTATGTAAACTACCTGTTTTTCCACCTCGAAATATTTTCACATATTTAATAAATGATAAAGATGAGGTCATCACCTACACTGTCTACTCAGATCTCAGCAGAAAACAGCACTCAAATTAAGTTCTATGTTCCCCTTCTCAGCTATGGCTTTGACTCAAGCAGGAGTTTTGTCAGGAAGATACTCTGCTCATGTTTTTCTCTTGATTATAATATAATAAGCACGATGATTAAAGACAATTCTTAATTAGTCTGGAAGCATGTAAGCTGTAAAGAGTTATCCATATTTATGGAACTTATTATATAATTAAATGTTAACTATAAACCATAGTCAAATTCTGAGGTCTAATATTTTAGCTCTATAATATAATTTATATGCCTATAGAATTTATCCCATTTTTAACTGAAATTTTATTTCCTTGAGGGAATTTTGTATCAACATATGTTTTTTGCCTTTATAAGAAAAAAGAAAGGAAGGAAATGTAAACCTCCAGAAAAGCAGAACATTGTATGATAAAGCCACAGTTTATGCAACCACTCCAATTTAAAAGAGGAAATCAGTGGCTTCATGGAAAAAAAGAACTGATCCTAAAAAGCACAGAGAATAAGTAAGAGGCTAGAAGATACCAGCAACGTGGTAAAGATGACACATGCTTTTTCATCCATCAGGAAAAAAAGGAATCAGTTTCTCCAGGAATGACAATAAAAATGAAATATTCAATATGGGTCAGACACGAAGCCAATGCATTCAAATGGGACATGACTTTGAGCAGCCAGTAGAACCTAGGTCAAGAGCATGTAAATGTCATCAATCTTGACTCTACAAAATTAAAAATACAACTTGCAGAGACTAGGAAATGGAGATGGAAGGAAGGCCAGACACACAAACATCTTTATCTTACAAGTTTGGGGAGGCAGGAGGAACTGTTTATTGTAGGGAAAGCAGAAGATGAAGCAACTAATTTAAGTTTAGTAGTAGACTAAACAGAAATTTCTTAAAGATATAACTCTTGGGAGGAAGTGGGAAGAAAGATGGAAATTTTGGGTAAATGGACTCATGTAGCATAGCAAGAGATAATTCAGAAGTGGATAAATTAGGAAAGAGCAATATGGCATCATATTTAAAGATACGGACAATGGCAGTAACCACTAAGGCAGCTAAGCACAGTTAGAAATGTTTATCTCTGGAGAGAGGGACTGAGGGTGGAGGAAAGCAAGAGAATATCGCCTTTTCCTAAAAGCCCTTCCACGTTGTTTAGCTTGACAATTGTGTGTATAAACTCTATCAGCCACCTAGAAGACATGGTCACCTAGATGACCCAGAGCTTCTTCATGTTTGAAATCTCCAACTGGTTCCCATAAGCATTTGCCTCCCACTACATTCTTTTAATCATTCAATAACTCATTCAATTATTCATTTATTCCAAAGCTGAGTGCCTACTTGGAACCACTGTGACAAATTTTGAACCATTATGCTGGAGGTACAATGGGGGCAAGGTAGACATGGTACCTTCATTCATGAAGTCTATACTCTAGTGAGGCAGACAGACCTCACACACACACACACACACACACAGACTGGCAACTAAAATTACTTCAGATTATCATAAATGCATTAAAAAAATAGATAAGGGTCTGGGAGAAAGAATACCAGGGATGGTCTATCTTTAACGAGGACAAGCAGGGAGTTCTCCCAGAGGTGACATATAAACTGAGACATAAAGAATAACCTAGCCATGTGTCATGGATATTTTTCATATTTGGGGCTTCTTAATATTGTCTGAACATTATTCCTGTGTTTGAGTAATTTCCTACTTCATAAGTAAAGAACAGTCAATCCTACTGAGGAACAATATAGCACTGCATAAGAATCCGTCGCAAGTCAGTGAAAGAAGCCGGTCACAAAAGACTATATACTGTATGATTCCATTTACATGAAATGTCCAGAATAGCTAAATATATTTAAAAAATAAAGTAAATTCATGATTGCCTAGTGCACTATGAAAGGATGGGGAAAGGGGAAGAGAATAGGAAATGACTACCAATGGGCACAGGAATTGATTTTGTTGTGATGAAAATGTTCTAAACCTAAATTGAGATGATGGTTGTCCAAGTCTTGGAATATATTAAATCTGTGATGTTGGTGAAAGAACGCACTATGGGCCTTCATAGCTTTTGTTGATGTGGTCATCGCTGGCTTACAGAATGTAGGGTGAGAGTTGTGGGGAAGTATTTCCCTGGAAAGGGACAATGCTGATCATGTGATTAGCCAGTCCCAGTTAAGGATCATCCTGTGCCTGTGTGGAGCTCCAGAACCAATTAAAAAGGTCCCTTGTGCACTTTAACAAGTTGATTGTGATTCACAGAGCCCTCCAAGGTGCAGGGCTCAGGCAAAGAGCCCCACTTGCCTCAACTATGGTGCTGGCAGTGGACGTGAAGAGAGGTGGAAAGACGCGAGCAGTATTTTGGAGCTAGACCGGGACTCGATTGATAGGTCAGACACGGGAAGATGAGGTAAGAGCTGATACCACCTACCCTACTGTGAATCTGCCCACATCCTGAAAGAAGGAGGAGGAAGATGAGGAGGAGGTGCAGGGAGGATGGGAGGGGAGGAAAAGAATAAGGAGAAGGAGAAGAAAAGAAAGAGGAGAAGGAAGAAGAGAAGGAGAAGAGGTGTAGAAGAATTAGAATAATTTTGTTGATTTTTTGAGCAGCCATGTGCTTCACAGCCCCTCTCCCAACCCCAGCAGATGAATGATTTGTCTAAATCAATCAGCTACCAGATTTCTCTAACCAGGGACTGATTTAGATATGTGCATACAATATAACCTTGACCAAAAAAAAAAAAAAATAGATAGATAGATATAGCTATAAATAGATAGCTATAGAGAGATAGATGATAGATAGATAGATAGATAGATAGATAGATAGATAGATAGATGATAGAGATAGAGATAGACATAGAGATAGAGATAGAGATAGAGATAGAGATAGAGATAGAGATAGAGATAGAGATAGAGATATACATAAAGGGACTATCTTCTGGAAGAGGTTCTGCTATAATTTTCCTTATTCACAAAGGAGACAGAAAACAAATACTTTGTGGGGAAACTATTCTTATCTAGGTAAGACTGATTACTTTTCTTCTATGTCCTCAGGTCCTATATTTATATACCTACTATAGCTCATTTAGCACTTACCTATTTGCATGTTTGGCTCTTTCTATAAAACTTTAAACCCCTCAAGTGCATAGGTAACATATTATTTGTTAAATATTCTCAACTTCCAGCACAATGCCTGGCATTTAGTAACTGTTATTAAATATTTGTTGGATAATATGGTATAAGGCTCAAAATCAAGATCCAGTATTAGGTGCTGCCCTGATATTTGGTGAAATCAGGAGGCACTCAAAGGCCTAACCACGTGTTCCCCCCACCCACCCACTCTGCTCCTGTGTGTAAGATCCCCAATCCACACAACCCTCCTTATCAAAGGGATCAGGTACAGCCCCTGCTTATCCCTGAGCAGCGCATTTCATTGTCTACTAATCTGTGGAATTATTTGAACAAGCCAATAATGCTCTCCCACTGCAACCAGAAGGCACCTATCCCTCTTGATACTACAAAGCCTGCCTCCCACGGCCCCTGCTTATTCGGTCCATTCCTGAGTACAACCCCCATGAGGCCCTATAGGACATGGGATGTCCTTTTCCACCAGGCTGTGAGGATATGGACACATACCTATCCGGAAGTTAGTGCTGGCTTTCATCTGGACCTCACTCTCTGTGCTTTTTCATCTTCCCGAAGGCTAGCCCAGGCTTCCTTAGAACACAGCACAAACTCCAAGAGCTGTTGATATCATCTGCCCAGTGTCGTGTGTGCAGCCGCCCCTATAATCCCAGGGCAGAAATCCCTCCTTCGCCAACCGAGCAAAGCGGTGGTGATTCTAGTCTCTATCTTCACCCTTAGTCAGATTACATGGCAAGGGAACACTGATAGAGAATGTATGCATTTTACCAACTGATGATCTTCAGTGACATTCACCACAGAAACACAGCCTTTTTCAAGATTTTTTATTATTATTATTTGTGAGAGAGAGAGAGAGCACAAGCCATGGGAGGGGCAGGGGGAGAAGCAGGCTCCCACTGAGCGGGGAGTCCAAGGTGGGGCTCGATCCCAGGACCCTGGGATCATGACCTGAGCTGAAGGCAGACGCCTAACCGACTGAGCCACCCAGGCGCTTCGCCTTTTTCAAACAGCACTTGGTTAATGAGGCTCTTACCACTGCAATCCTTTTGATCTTCATTCAATTTCATTTTAGAAAGACAAGAGATTCACCTATTTCCACCAAGGCAGTTTCATTCCCACTAATTTCTCATCAAAGATGAAAGCTAATTATGCAGAAGTTTTTCCACTGTGTTCAAATAGAGGCATCCAGTAACTCTTTTTGACTAAGAACAGAGCTTGCCCACAGTAACTTGGATATCTTGAGTTTGGAGGTCAGGAACAGGCTCCAGCAAACACCCCTTGCTAAGGGACAAAACTAAATGGTTTGTACTTCTGAAAAAAATATACATTACAGGAAGGGTTTCTCTTTGTTTTAAAAATACAGCTTCTTCACAAACTTGAATATTTTTTTTTCTTCTCTCCCACCTCTGGGTTTAGCAATGCCACCCACAGATTAAAGAGTCTTAGAGATGAGTACATCTTTAAAAATAAAGGCAGAAAAGTGAAGCTCGCCGTATGCTGTCAGCATGACCCTTCCATCAGAGAAAAGGGTGAAGCACCAAAGTTGACGCAGCAAAAATTAATAGTTGTTGCAGGTTTTAATGAAATTATCTCATTTTTGGAAACTGGAACATCTCCACTAAAGTACCTATTCAGTTTTAAATTATTAAACTTTTCTGGGGCACCTGGGTGGCTCAGTCATTAAGCGTCTGCTTTCAGCTCGGATCATGATCTCAGGGTCCTGGGATCGAGTCCCGCATCGGGCTCCCTGCTCTGCGGGAAGCCTGCTTCTCCCTCTCCCACTCCCCCTGCTTGTGTTCCCTCTCTCGCTGTGTCTCTCTCTCTGTCAAATAAATAAAATCTTTAAAAAAAAATTATTAAAATTTTCCACCTGTGACTCAATTCTCATTTTTATTTTCTCATTTTGCAGTTTGAGACATTATTGGATTCTGCCTGTCTCGACGTTTTGATCCTCTGAACTTGCTTTCGTGTATTTAGGGTAGATGAACATCCATTATTAGGGACTAATGCAGGTGAGTAAGCTACCATGGGTGGTGGAAGGTAAGCTGTTCAGGAAAGATAATCACCATAGAGTGCAAAGTCAATAGTTTCACTCTATGGCATTTGAGTCACATCTTCTATGTGAATTTATTAATAAACACAGATAATAAGCACAACTGACATCCTTGAGCATGAACTATGTGCCAGGCATGGTATTAAGGGCCTTTTATGTCTCGGCTCATTGAACCCTCCCAGCAGCCCCATGAGGGGCACATCGTCCAGCCACAAAGTTTTAGGAAGAGGGAACTTAACCTCCATGTGAATGCAAGTTCTGAAATTCTCTACCAGCATGATATGGACAACAAATGCCATATTTGAGTCTTCACGCCCAAACCACACACATAAAAGTGACTTAATTAAGAAAATATGAGCGCAATGAAAAGCAAATTACCAAGAAAGTTTCCCTTTATGAAAAGACAAATTGTCAAAATTTCTTTATAAAGTTACATATATACATAAGTGCACCAGTTGACCCAGGAATTCCACCACTAAGTATTTATCCAAACAAGTTTATATGCTTTCACAAATGAGCACCTGCACACACATGTTCACAGCAGTTTTAATTATAGCCTCAAACTGGAAACTCCACCACCGACTCTGATAACTCTGTCGGGTGAATGAATGGGCAAACTGGTAGGTTCAAACAATACCACTCAGCAATAAAAAGGAACAAACTACTGATACATGTAAACCATGGATAATTCTCAAAGTCATTATGCTGAACAAAAGCAGTCAAACAAAGAAGACTATATATTGTATGACCCATTTTACCTGCAATTCTAAAATAGGTTAATCTATAGTAACAAAAAGCAGATCAGTGGTTGCCTAGGAAAGGAAGAGGAGGAAAGGAATTACCAAGGGACACAAGGAATCTTTTTGGAGTTCTGATACATTCTGTATCTTGATTGACATGCAAATGATTACATAGGTGTGTACAGTTATTAAAATTCATGCTGGACAATTAAAACGGATGCCTTTCATTATATGTAAATTAAACTTCAATAATTTGATTAAATATAAATTTAATTGTCAGAAGAGTTTATTTTTTAATTTATTTAATTTATTTTTTTAATTCAAGTAAAATTAACTTACAGTGTTATATTAGTTTCAGGGGTACAATATAGTGATTCAACAATCCTATACATTACACAGTGCTCGTTATGATAAGAGTCACCAGATAAGAGTTTGTTTTTTTGTTTATCTCTTTTTTCCTTTGTTCATTTGTTTTGTTTCTTAAATTCCACATATTAGTGAAATCATATGGTATTTGTCTTTCTCTGACTGACTTATTTCACTCAGCATTATACCCTCTAGGTCCATCCATGTTGTTGCAAATAGCAAGATTTCATTCTTTATCATGGCTGAGTAGTATTCCAGTGTGTGTGTGTGTGTGTGTGTGTACACCACATCTTCTTCATCCATTCATCTATGGATAGACACTGGCTTGCTTCCATAACTTGGCTATCGTAAATAATGCTGCAATAAACATAGCGGTGTATGTATCTTTTTGAATCAGTGTTTTCATTTTTTCTGGGTCAATACTCAGTAGTAGAATTATTGGATCATGTGGTAATTCTATTTTTGATTTCTTGAGGAATGTCCATTACTGTTTTCCACAGTGGCCGCACTAGCTTGCATTCCTACCAACAGTGCACAGGGGTTCCTTTTTCTCCACATCCTTGCCAACATGTGCTGTTTTGTGTGTTTTTGACTTTAGCCATTCTGACAGTTGTGAGGTGATAACTCACTGTGGTTTTGATTTGTATTTCCCTCATGATGAATGATGTTGAGCATCTTTTCATGTGTCTGTTGGCCATCTGGATACCTTCTTCAGAAAAAATGTCTATTCAGGTCTTCTGCCCATTTTTTCACTGCATTATTTGGTGTTGAGTTATATACTTTTTTATACATTTTTATACTAACCTCTTATCAGATATATCATTTGCAAATATCATCTCCCATTCAGTGGGTTGTCTTTCTATTTTGTTGATGGCTTCCTTCACTGTACAAAAGCTTTTTATTTTAGTGTAGTCCCAAAAGTTTCATTTTGCTTTTGTTTCTCTTGCCAGAGGAGACATATCTAGAAAAATGTTTCTACAGCTAATGTCAAAGAGATTACTGCCTGTGTTCTCCTCTAGGAATTTTATGGCTTCAGGTCTGACATTTAGGTCTTTAATCCATTTTGAGCTTATTTTTGTATGTGGTGTAAGAAAGTGGCCCAGTTTCATTGTCTTGCATGTACCTGTCCACCTGTTGAAGAAACTATCTTTTTCCCATTGTATATTCTTGCCTCCTATGTCATAGATTAATTGACCATATAATCGTGGGTTTATTTCTGGGCTCAGAAGAGTTCTTTAAGGGCGCCTGGGTGGCTCAGTTGGTTAAGCAACTACCTTCAGCTCAGGTCATGATCCTGGAGTCCCTGGATCGAGTCCCGCATCGGGCTCCCTGCTCGGCAGGGAGTCTGCTTCTCCCTCTCCCACTCCCCCTGCTTGTGTTCCCTCTCTCGCTGTGTCTTTCTCTGTCAAATAAATAAATAAAATCTTAAAAAAAAAAAAAAAAAGAAGAGTTCTTTAAAATAGCAATTTCCTGGGTGCCTGGGTGGCTCAGTTGGTTAAGCGACTGCCTTCGGCTCAGGTCATGATCCTGGAGTCCCTGGATAGAGTCCCGCATCGGGCTCCCTGCTCAGCGGGGAGTCTGCTTCTCCTCTGACCCTCCCCCCTCTCATGAGCTCTCTCTCATTCTCTCTCTCTCAAATAAATAAATAAAATCTTTAAAAAAAAATAGCAATTTCCTTTCCCTCAGTCTTTATATATTTTTAACCACTCAGTGAGAGATAAGACAAAGACACAAAGTATTAAGAGCCACAGTCAAGTAAAAATCATTCTGATCTGAAATACAGATAATTTCTGAATTATGTACAATCCCATTTAATTCAAAAACCATTTTTTCAACATTGTACAAATAAATTTACTATTTATCACATTTTCTACCTCAGAGGAATTGATTTAAGCCTTGTATCCCTGCTGTAGACTCACTGGGAAGAAATGAACTGTTCTTCTCTTTTCCCAAGAAAGTAAGGCCTCTGTTTTTGAGACCTGGACTTTCTGTCCTGGGTGGGAGAGGGAAAGTGGCAGGGAGTTGGTGTTAACAGAGATATTTATGTTTCTCGAAGGGATATTATCTGAATATTTGTTCACTTGCTCCTAAATTGACTTTTGTTTCTAAGCTTTAAGCCAGGAGTCACAAATTCAAATACCTACAAGGGGCAGGCAGGTAATATAATAAAATAGATTTATATAAGTTGATCTGGAATGATGGAGCTGATGGTGAACTGGACCACACATGCCACAGTTCATTCATTCATTCAACAAATACTTAATGAGGACCCACTATTGACCAGGCAGTATTCCAGGCACTGAAACAGAAACATGAACAGAATAGACAAGGACCTATTTAAAAATAGTAATTCACATTCTCGTGGAGAGAAAACTGACAATAAATAAGTGGACAACTAAACAAAAACATGGAATAAGACAATGCTATTGGGGAAGGGGCTAGAGAATGAAAGAAGCCAAAGTTTTCTATTTTAAATAAGGTCCTCAGGGAAGTTAGCTCAGATAAACTGATGGTTGAACAGACACCTGAGGGGGGAAGAAAGAGCAAGCCATGTAGATGGATATGAGGGTAAGAGGAAGAACAAGTGAGGAAACAAGAGAGCCCAGAGCGGAAGCAGAATGAGCACACTGAAGAAACTAAAGAAACTACAAGGATATCAGAATAGCCGGAGTGAAATGAGGAGGAAAACAGTGCTAGGATATGGCACAGGGGAGGAATGGGGGACTGGGGGGGGGGTGGCTATCATTGTAGGATGTTTTGGCCTCCGTTATGGCCTTGAAGCCTTTGTGTTTACTGTGAGTGAGATGAAAAGCCACCGGAGGATTTAGAGCCGAGAAGTGGCATGATCTGACTATTGCAGCTGTGTGAAAAATAGACTGGAGAGGAGGTTGGGAAACTTATGTGGAGGTTTTGGCAATAAGTCAGGAGAGATGGTGGTGGCTTAGAAAAAAAATGGTGTCTGCAGAACTGGTGAAAAGTAGTCAGAATCTGAATATATTTTGGATGATTGAGCCAAGCAGAACTGTTGATGGCTTAGAGATGAGGCAACACGGGAGGGGAGGAGTTGAGAAGGCTAACCCTGATGAGCCCCTGGGTCAAGATTCAACCTAAGATGAACAACAAATGATAACCATTTGAGACAAACTGATAAAAGTGTTCCCTCCTCATTTAGCAGCAGCTTGTGTGAGCTCAAAGACTATGAGGATACAATTCATGTTAGAAGTTAACTGTAGAGGGCGCCTGGGTGGCTCAGTTGGTTGGGTGACTGCCTTCGGCTCAGGTCATGATCCTGGAGTCGGGATCGAGTCCCGCATCGGGCTCCCTGCTCTGCAGGGAGTCTGCTTCTCCCTCTGACCACCCCCCGCTCATGTGCTCTCTCTCTCATTCTCTCTGTCTCAAATAAATAAATAAAATCTTTAAAAAAAAAAAAAAAAAGAAGTTAACTGTAGGATTTGTATCCTGGAATAGTTAATCTGGAGAGTCAACTGGGCTGCCATCATAGGGAGTCATCCCAGCTAATGCTTGTTCTTCCCAATTTGGAGGTAAATATTCTCTAAGCCAATACACACTTTTGTTCAAGATTATATCAAGCACCTCATCGGAGGAAGCCTATTATCTTGAAGACAGATGGACCATGGTGAAGTATCCAGTGTCTCTGTTGACCAGAGGAAAACTTCTTATAACAGAACTGCTCAAAATGTGTCTCTCTGGCCAAATAATGAGCAGAACTGGGGCAATTTGCTTTCCTACTTTCCTAAATAAGTGTAGGCAAGGATCAGAGGTGAGGCCGAGGGAGGCCATCCCAGAGACTACCTAGCGGGGCTTTGGGATGCATGATCCACAGTAGTCCAGCCCCAAAGAGAACCCTGACAGCAGACTACGCATGGTGCCCTAGGATAGAATACCCATCTGACAGAGCCAATTCTCTTTGGGTATGTGGGCACCTTGTATGCTGAGTATTAGCTCCATTACAAAGTTCCTTTTGTGTGCCTGACAATAAGCTATATGAGTTTGGGGGGAAACTCAGATTTTAGGATTGGGTATCATGATTGAAGCTTACCTGACTAAAACAATTATGATGATTAGAGTTCCCATGGTTAGTGTTAGAATATAGGGGTGCCCCTCGCTTCTGCACCAAATGTGGAAGTATTCTCAAGTTGAGGAATAAAGCGCATGTATGATGCCCCAAAACAGGCAGAGAAGCATGAGGTAAACAAGAAGGAAACTGTGACAATCATGGCAGGCTCTTCCTTTCCACCTGACCCAGGAAACAAGCTTATTCTCCCACTGTCTCTTGACCTCAAATTGTCAATAAGTGCCTCCCTTCCATTTTTCCTTCACTCTTTGTTGCCAGGGCTTACAGCTATAACATTTCTCCTTCTCAGGCTCCCATCAGGGAGACAATCACATGTTGGCACCAGTACGACCTGGATCCCCTCACCCCAAACACACAGCATGGGATTTTCCATGCCTTGCCTAATCCACAATCTGGGGAATAGCATTGGCTGGACAAGACAGTTATCTGCTTCCAACCTAATGACATTCACCCCCTTTATATGCAGTAGTGAAGTAGCTTCAGTTTAATAACCACTCTCACCATCATCAAGCTCTGTTTAGCCAATCCAAAGCCTATCATGAACTGTCTATGCAATTCTGGAGAAAAATGCATTTTACACTTTGGAGGTAACCAAATTACATCTGAATTAGCATTGGAATGAATTGGGCCCACATCTAGGACAGCCACATCTAACTCTGATGTCCACAGTGTGTCAGTCACTATTAAGAAAACACTCTCCTGGAGTTCCATGCTGCTATGTCTACTGTATTCCCCTGTCTATCCTCTCTTCCTGGAGGCAATCTCTGAGTTTGACTTCTGTGATGGCTTCAGCCAGGAATATAGTCCTGCTTTTGTAAGGATGGCATATGAATTTTTAGTTAAAAAAAAATGCCACCTGTTTTCGGAATATAGTAAGGTGGATGGGAAATCTAGGAGACACTATGTCTTGTTGCCCAGTCCTGGATGTCTTTGGCCATGACATGAGTCCCCTTGGTCACTGGTTACGATGAGGGAGTGTGCATTTGTGGTCAGTTAGAAACAATAGTGGTATCTGCTATCATTCCAAATCATAAGTTGGTGTTCATTGTGATCAGGACATATTCTTTACTCAGGCTAAGAGATAAGGATCCAATAGAATCCACTTGTCAGTCGTGTGCTGCATGTGTTCCCTATTGGTCTCATAAAAGACGGTGGCCTGGTAGGCATATCGAGCTGTTGCCACAATGATTTCAATTCTTAATCAAGCATATTTTTTAAATTAATAGGTTCATTTCATCAGCTACACTGAGAAGATAAAACAATAAAACTTGTATGATTTAGAACCTAAGGTAAGGGTGACAAAACAAATTTTGTCACTGGATTTTTACCTTCCAGAGAAGATTCACCTTTTCTGAATGTGGCAGTAACAGTAAGCCAAATGATAATGATAGTTTTACTCAGAAGTATGATCCCTCATATGTTAAATTCAGTTTTGTACTTACATCTTTATGATTCGTATGTAAATGCTGTTTCACTTATGACAGCTTCATTGCCTCATCAACCACAGCATCACTGTACAATAACGCCCCATGGTTTTAGCTCTTCTCCCTCCTTGCCCGTGGTTGCAAGCTCACATCTACAGAAATTTCCAGCATCATTTCTGAGGGTGACATTACAGCCCCTGGAATGTTTACTAAGTCGTCGCTAAATTGTTTTTCTCTCGTTATTTTTTAATTCTGTCAGGTAACCACTGTTAAGTACCATAATATAGCACTGATGGATATTGTGGAGTTATTTCAAACAACAGTGGTTTTTTATTCAAAATAGAGTAATTGAAAGAGCACTCTAGTATGGCAGACTTCATAAACCTGAAGTCTTTAGTGTTCATAAATCCCAAAAAAGACAACTCCTTCATTTCTGAGCACAAATTTTAATGGAATCTCACTCATATTTAGATATATGATTTATGCAATGCTGCCCAACCATTCAGCAGAGTCTAAAACAGAGGCACGGCCCTTATTGCCTTGTACACGAGATATCTGAGTAAGACCGGAGACACACCTCCACAGGTGTCACTCTTTGGCTTTTTGGCCCCGGCTGCACTCTGGATATTTTCCAGCCCCAACACAACTGACATTCAGGCACTCGGCCAAAGGCAGGAAGTAGCAGAAATTCCACCCATTACTCTAGCCAGAACATTCTTCCTTTTCCCCATTGGCTGCCAAAACAGCTACAAGTTTTGGCTCGTAGCTGGCATCGGAGGGTTTTTTCAAGTTCTAAATATATGGAGAGCAAAGCTTCACCCTATGAAAAGTTATTTAAAGAACTGGAGCAGGTATTGAATAATTCAGTCTGTCTCTTTGTCCTTCACAAAACCCTTCTTAACATCCTCTACCGTGACCCTTGCAATCCTTTTCCAAGGGGAAAAGAGTGCCCCATACATCTGGATACCTTTGGAGCTTTTGCAATATTCATCTCATCTTTCTATTAGAGCTGCTTATTTACGTAAACCTAATCTTCGCTTTCCAGGGAACTGTGGACGGGGTACTCAAAACACAATTTCATTTTTAGTATACAATACAGGTATCTTCATGGCTAAGACAAAAAGGCTAAAAAAAATGAGGCATATTTTTAAGATTTAAAAAAAAAGTGATATAATGTCACAAAGAGTAAAACAGTAAAACATTTTCAAAACTTTTAATAAATGCATTCCTTGTACCAAAAAAGCAGTTCAAATTAAGTGTGTCATGTGGCATTGACTACTTGTCAGAGCTTCTAGAGTTCACATCTTGGGAATATTTATATGTAATTTATGACACTAACCATTGGTTAAATTAAACCAAAATAAATAAAAAATATTACAACAGAATTATGTATTTTAAATGAAAATTGTCCTCTGCAAATATTCACAGAGGACCCAAGAAGATGCCCAGTTAGCAGAGCTTACGGTTTAGAGTGTGATTATCCAAGAATGCCATAAATAAGAAGCTTCTATGAGGCATTTCTGCCTACCACTGCATTAGCAAGTGCTATTTATTTTGACAATCATTTCCTCAGAGATATGTCTGAAGTCATTTATTTGAAATCCCTTTCTTTTTCATATATATTTTATTGCCACCTTGTGGCTAAAATGTTTTTCTTTTTTCTCTCTCCTTTACAAATGTGTGTACATATGCGGATGTCATTTCAAAAGAAATGTAAACTTCTGCTCCAGAGTAACTTTCAGTGATACTACCCATATTCCCAATAATAAAGAGTTTAAATCAAATAACCCTCTTTTATTTCTAAATTGAACTATGAATCTTTAAGTGAAAGATACCTCCTGACAGAATCACTTATCTATGTTTTTAAGGTTTCCTTAAAATCTGATATTACTCCACAAAATAATCATAGCATGAGAAAGAACATGACTCTGGATCTATATGTGCAAAGAAAAATAAGACTAAGACGGAAGCTGATATTTCCATAACTTAGAGAAGAAAATGGCAATTCAAGACAAGTAAAGAGTCTTTAGCCTTATTTAAATGCTGCAGGTGAATCCCCATCATTAGCATATAAGATCGTCAAAAACATACCAAGACGGCCGGAGACAAAAGTAGAGAAGCAGACACAAGAGTCACCTCGTCAAACTCTCCAGTAGCTAGCTTCTTCCTCCTTCCCAAACCAGAAGCTTGAGCAGCATCTGTGAGCTTGTTAGAAATTCAGAGTCTCAGAGCCCACTCCAGACCTATGAATCATAATATCTGCATTTTAACAGGATTCCCAGGTGATTCATGCACACAGTATAGTTTAGAAGCATTGCCCTATTCTTTGTGCTCATGGCAAGATGCTGCTTAGATTGATTGAACCTATCACCCCTAAAGATCTAGCAGATGTGGTCAATAAACTTTGTGTGCCTAACGGCTGCGTCACAATGTGGTCATTATAACTAACTTGGTCAGTTTGTCAAATTTCCTAACCACTTATGCAAAGAACTGGTCGTACAGGAGCGTAACTACAGTGGGTTCCTGTAAAAAAACTCATCAGAGACTACAATTTCTGTGATGATAAGTAAATTAACACCTAAGGCAAAAAAAAGGCATATGATAATGCTGGCTTTTGGTTTTCCTCTGGTTTTCTTTGTTTTTGTTTTTTTAATGGGAAGAGAGAGCTTTTTTCATTACGGAGTAATGGAAAAATGAAAATTTGCAACTACTATCGGGTCCTGTCTACTTAGTACAAAATAAAGTCATCATGTTTTCTTAAACTATGAGGTATTTAGTCATCATTCAAAAACATTTATTTCATAGTAGGCACCATGCCAGGCATTTTGAGAGGCATGCTGTCGACTCATACCTGTGTTCTAGTCCTATTTCTACACTAATTGTATTAGTCAGTGTTCTCCAGACAAACACAACCAATAGGATACACATAAATATCTAAGATATATTTATTATTAGGAATCAGCTTACACAATTACAGAGGCTAAGAAGTTCTATGATCTGCCATTTGCAAGATGGAGCCCCAAGAAGGCTGGTGGTGGAGTTCCAGTCCAAGTCTGAAAGCCTGAGAATCAGAAGTGCCGATGACATAAGTCCCAGTCCAAGGGCAGGACAAGATCAATGTCCCAGCTCAACAGTCAGGCAGAGAGCCAATTCTCCCTTCCTCTGCCTTTCTTTCTATTCAGGCCCTCGATGGAGTAGATGATACTCACCTACATTCGGGAGGGCAATCGCCGGTACTCAGTCTACTTATTCAAATGCTAATCTCATCTGGCAACACCCTCATAGACACGCCCAGAAAGAATGTTAGTCAAATATCTGTGCACCCCTTGACCCAGTCAAGGTGACACATAAAATCAGCAATCACACTAGCTGTTTCTGAGCAAGGCACTTTGTGTTTCTCTGGGACTACTAATCTTTGTAAAATTAAGGGGTGGGGATAGATGCTATTTGATAGCCATAAAAACTAATTTTAAAGCTCTATTTCTCTATGGCATTCATTCTGTTCTTATCCAACATTAAATCATATCAACAGAGCATATATATACTTGAGAATCAAATTCAAAAAAATAAGCAATACAGGCAACATAAAAAGCAAACATAGAGGAGCGCCTGGGTGGCTCAGTCGGTTAAGTGTCTGCCTTCAGCTCAGGTCATGATCCCAGGGTCCTTCCTGGGATTGAGCCCTGAGTTGGGCTCCCTGCTCCTGCCTCTCCCTCTGCTGTTCCCCCTGCTTGTGCCTGTTCTCTCTCTCTCAAATAAATAAGTACAATCTTAAAAAAAAAAAAAGTAAACATAGAGAATAGAAATATTACAAAGAATTAGCCACCAAAACATGCCTCTGCTTAGCAGTCTCCACACTCCAAATGGAGAGCAGGACCCAGACATGGAAGAGGCCAAGAAGTTATTCTAAGTCTGCTGGCACTTCATAATTACAGATCAAAGACCACTGACATGCACTGCAAGATCAAACTAACATGCATTATATAGTAACACACATTACAAATTTTGAATCATAACAGTTCTGTATATCCAATATGCAACTAAAAAAGTAAGACTTTTGAATATTAATGTTACTATAAATGCTTTTCTTTTTTAAGAGCAACACTTTAATTTCCATAGTCTCTGAACCTAGACAGTATCTTATCCTTCTTTAAAAGTCATGAGTTCTGAGAACTAATATGGTATTACATTGGATTTAAAATTATCAAATTCCTAGTCAAGCTATTTTGGGAAAAAAGAGCTGCATTATAGGTCTAACTAGCTGAAGGACCATGAAAAAATTCTAACTACAAAGAAGTATCTCAATGCCCCAACTCCACCAATAAAAACGGTAAATTTTTATATATTTTTTAAAGATTTTATTTATTTATTTGACAGAGAGAGAGACACAGAAAGAGAGGGAACACAAGCAGGGGGAGTGGAAGAGGAAGAAGCAGGCTTCCTGCGGAGCAGGGAGCCCAATGCGGGGCTCAATCTCAGGACTCTGGGATCATGACCTTAGCCGAAGGCAGACGCTTAACCGACTGAGCCACCCGGGCGCCCTGGTAAATTTTTATATTAAAAATTGAACCAATTTCACTGAACTCTACCTCTGAAACTAATAATACACTATATGTTAATTGACTGAATTTAAATAAAATAAAATTTTTAAAAAATTGAATCAACTTGCTACTATTTAGATGCATGGAGGTTATATTTATTCAGACAAGGAAGTTTACTTCAATTCATATTTTTAAGCTGAGCTCCGCAAATAGCAAGAATTTTTCATGTCCCCCTAATATGAGTAATTTGTTCAACTGAATTTTCACCCTTTTTAACCAGTTGTTTTCTCACTAAGTAAACAGAGTCCCGCAGAACTTCAATTTTTTCTTGACAATTTGCTTGTTGTATTTGGTTGCAGTATTACAGAAAGGGTGGTCTTGCCACGAAAGGCCATCCCTGTTACATTGCTGTTACGTCATTTTTGTCTATCACAAGACACCAGAAATGATCTCAATGATCAAAGATCTTCAAAGATATTTTGCAAGGAAAATTTCCTTTCTGATTCTGTGGTTTAATATTTTATGAACTGAAGTACAATCCTACAACCTAAAGCATAAAAACCTTAAGTCATTTGCTTTACTATATAAATGCTATTGGTTATAAAATTCTCCCAACCTCATTTTGAGTCCAGCTGTTTAACTGACTTGATAACCTCCTGTGGTAATAAATTCCACAGGCTGGGAGGTACTTCTGTCTATTCTTACTTTTACTTACCAAGGCTGACAGGGGCAAGGGAGAGGACAATAGGAGATCAATTTTTCTAGAGGAGAAAATTGGACTAAATACATCCCAGTCACTATAGCTGATAACTGTAGCACACCATACAAAGTATCACTCTTCTCTGTGTTTTTATTGAGAGAATCCATTATTTGAAAAAAAAGATTAAAAAGCAAGAAAGAAGGAAAAAAGAAAACAAAGCAAGAAAGAAGGAAAGTTATGAGTTCCTATTGTATGTTAATTATTTCCTTTCAAAAACACATACTGCAATATATCAAGTGCACTTTTAGTATGCATTTTTAACTTGGAATATAATTTAGGTTGGGCATTGGTTTAGGATGCACATATCTTTCAATGCGTCCATCTGCTTTGGTTTTTAGCTTTGAAACACCAGAATCAGAAGTGTAGCTTCCAAAATTTTCTATTTTGTTCTTTTTTTTTTTAATATAAGTCTATATATTCTGGAGGAAAAGATGGCGGAGGAGTAGGGGACCCTATTCCAACTGGTCCCCAGAATTGAGCTAGATATCTACCAGATCACTCTGAACACCCACGAAATCAGCCTGAGATGTAAGAAGGTAGATTTGGATATCTACAAACAGAATATCGCAGGCAGTTTGTTTTGAGGTATGAAGCAGGGAGCCATGATTCCACGGGCACATATCCGAAGATAAATGGAAGGGGGAGGGAGCTGCCATAAGCGCTGGCACCGGTAAGGTGAAATAACACAGGAGCGCAAAAGCCTCCCACACTGGGGACAGGGCACAGACTCGTAGACCAGTAGCGACAGGGAAAGGACTTTGGGGCAGCCCCCCAGACTGAAACCTGGAGCAGCAGGGCTGTGCATTTGAACTGGGGTTGCTGGTGGTTTTAGAAGCACAAAGGGCAAAGACGTGCCCAACCTGGAGGTGAGGACTGGGAGTGCTGCTGAGGGGCGCACAACCCAGGATGCTGCAGTTTATAGCAGCACAGACAGAAACAGAGACAGTGTGGCCTGGAGAGGTCACTGAAGAACAGACTGCGATCTCTCTCCTCTGAGGCAGAGGGTTGGAAACGATCTCTTCTGCTCTGACTCTCGGAAGAGATGGAAAGCCGCCAGGGAAAGCCGCCAGAGAACAAAAGCCCCAAAAAACTGGTTTTCACTGAGCCCATCCCCTGCCACAGGGAACAGGGCAACTCTGCCCCAACAGGGTTGCCTGAGTAACAGTGAGGCAGGCCCCTCCCCCAGAAGACAGGCTGGGAGAACAAGAGGCCAGCAACCCTACAGTCCCTAGAAAACAGGTGCATCTTGCTTGGGTTGCGGTCAAGAATTTGGACTGTACATTCCCTCAACCACCCCTCAACAGAATGACTAGGAGGAAGAACCCCCAAAATAGGAAAGACTCAGAGACTGTGACTTCTGCCACAGATTTACAAATGGATACAGATATAAACAAGATGTCAGAAATGGAATTCAGGGTAGCAGTTGTGAAGACGATAGCTAGAATGGAGAAATCGATTAATGGCAACATAGAGTCTCTAAGGGCAGAAATGAAAGCTGAACTGGCAGAACTTAAAAATACTATCAATGAGATCCAATCTAATCTAGATAATCTAACAGCTAGGGTAAACAAGGCAGAAGAAAGAATTAGTGATCTAGAAGACCAATTGATAGAAAAAAAGGAAAAAGAGGAGGCAAGGAAAAACAACTCAAAATCCATGAAAATAGAATCAGAAAAGTAAGTGACACCATGAAACGTTCCAATGTCAGAATTATTGGGATCCCTGAGGGGGTGGAGAGAGAGAGAGGACTAGAAGATATATTTGAGCAAATCATAGCTGAGAACTTCCCTAATCTGGGGAATGAAACAAGCATTCATGTCCTAGAGGCAGAGAGGACCCCTCCCAAGATCAAGGAAAACAGGCCAACACCCCGGCATGTAATAGTAAAACTTGCAAATCTTAGAACCAAGGAAACCATCTTAAGGGCAGTTAGGGGGAAGAGATTTCTTACGTACAGAGGGAGGAACATCAGAATGACATCAGACCTATCCACAGAGACCTGGCAAGCCCGAAAGGGCTGACAAGACATATTCAGGGTACTAAATGAGAAGAACATGCAGCCAAGAATACTTTATCCAGCAAGGCTGTCATTTAGAATGGATGGAGTGATGCAGAGCTTCCAAGACCAGCAGAAGCTGAAAGAATACATGACCACTAAGCTGGCCCTGCAAGAAATATTAAGGGGGGGTTCTATGAAAGAAGAAAGACCCCAAGAGTGATATAAAACAGAAATTTACAGAGACAATCTATAAAAACAAGGTCTTCACAGGCAACATGATGACAATTCATATCTTTCAATAATCACTCTCAACGTGAATGGCCTAAATGTTCCCATAAAATGGCACAGGGTTGCAGATTGGATAAAAAGATAGGACTCATCCATATGCTGTCTACAAGAGACTCATTTTGAACCTAAAGATACATCCAGACTGAAAGTGAAGGGATGGAGATCCATCTTCCATGCCAACGGACCTCAAAAGAAAGCTGGGGTAGCAATTCTTATATCAGACAAATTATATTTTAAACAAAAGACTGTAGTTAGAGACACAGAAGGACACTATATCATTCTTAAAGGGTCTATCCAACAAGAAGATCTAACAATTGTAAATATCTATGCCCCCAACATGGAAGCAGCCATCTACATAAGCCAGCTGTTAACCAAAATAAAGAGTCATATTGATAACAATACATTAACTGTAGGAGACCACAATACTCCACTCCAGCAATAGACAGATCATCAAGCAGAAAATCAACAAAGAAACAAGAGCTTTGAATGACACACTGGACCAGATGGACCTCATAGATATATACAGAACATTCCACCCTAAAACAATAGAATACGCATTCTTCTCGAGCGCACACAGAACTTTCTCCAGAATAGACCATATACTGGGTCACAAATCAGGTCTCGACTGATACCAGAAGACTGAGATTATTCCCTGCATATTTTCAGACCATAATGCTTTAAAACTGGAACTCAATCACAAGAAAAAATTTGGCAGAAATTCAAACACTTGGAAGCTAAAGACCACTCTGCTCAAGAATGTTTGGGCCAGGGGCGCCTGGGTGGCTCAGTAGTTAAGCGTCAGCTTCGGCTCAGGTCATGATCTCAGGATCCTAGGATCAAGCCCCACATAGGGCTCCCTGCTCAGTGGGAAGCCTGCTTCTCCCTCTTCCACTCCCCCTGCTTGTGTTCCCTCTCTCGCTGTGTCTTTCTCTGTTAAATAAATAAATAAAATCTTTAAAAAAAAAAAAAAGAATCTTTGGGTCAACCAAGAAATCAAAGAAGAACATAAACAATTCATGGAAACCAATGAGAATGAAAACATATCAGTCCAAAACCTATGGGATACTGCAAAGGCAGTCCCAAGGGGGAAATACATACCTATCCAAGCCTCACTCAAAAAAATAGAAAAATCCTGAATTCACCAACTAACTCTACACCTTAAAGAACTAGAGAAAAAACAACAAACAACACCTAAGCCACGCATCAGAAGAGAAATAATTAAGATTAAAGCAGAGATCAATGAATTAGAAACCAGAAACACAGTAGATCAGATCAACGAAACTAGAAGCTGGTTCTTTGAAAGAATTAATAAGATCGATAAGCCACTTGCCAGACTTATCCAAAAGAAAAGAGAAAGGACCCAAATTAATAAAATTATGAATGAAAGGGGAGACATCATGACTAACACCAAGGAAATAGAAACAATTATTAGAAATTATTATCAACAACTATATGCCAATAAATTAAGCAACCTGGAAGAAATGCATGCCTTCCTGGAAGCCTATAAACTGCCAAGACTGAAACAGGAAGAAATTGACAATCTGAATAGGCCAATAACTAGTAACAAGATTGAAGCAGTGATCAAAAATCTCCCAAAACACAAGAGTCCAGGGTCTGATGGATTCCCTGGGGAATTCTACCAAACATTCAAAGAAGAAATAATACCTATTCTCCTGAAACTGTTTCAAAAAATAGAAACCGAAGGAAAGCTTCCAGACTCATTCTATGAGCACAGCATTACCTTAATCCCCAAACTAGGCAAAGAACCCCATCAAAAAGGAGAATTTCAGACCGATATCCCTGATGAATATGGATTCCAAAATCCTCAACAAAATCCTAGCTAATAGGATCCAACAATACATTAAAAGGATCATCCACCACAACCAAGTGGGATTTATCCCCGGGATGCAAGGGTGGTTCAACATTAGCAAATCAATCAGTGTGATAGAACACATTAGTAAGAGGAGAGAGAAGAACCATATGGTCTTCTCAATTGATGCAGAAAAAGCATTTGACAAAATACAGCATCTCCTGATTAAAACTCTTCAGAGTATAGGGATAGAGGGAACATTCCTCAAGTTCATAAAATCCATCTATGAAAAACCCACAGTGAATATCATCCTCAATGGGGAAAAGCTGAGAGTCTTTCCCTTAAGATCAGGAACACGTCAAGGATGCCCACTCTCACCACTATTGTTCAACATAGTATTAGAAGTCCGGGCAACAGCAATCAGACAACAAAAAGATATAAAAAGTATTCAAATTGGCAAAGAAGAAGTCAAACTCTCTCTCTTCGCAGATGACATGATACTTTATGTGGAAAACCCAAAAGACTCCACCCCCAAATTACTAGAACTCATCCAGCAATTCAGTAATGTGGCAGGATACAAAGTCAATACACAGAAATTGTTTGCTTTCTTATATACTAACAATGCAACTGTAGAAAGAGAAATTAGAGAAACAATTCCATTTACAATAGCACCAAAAACCATACGATACCTTGGAAT
>NC_138380.1:66529999-66567611 GCF_054177405.1 Leptonychotes weddellii | reverse complement strand
AAAAAAAAAGAAGACCATATAGGGCATGTTGTGATAACCAATGCAAACTGACCAGTTTCTTGTATGTGAAGATGACATAAAAGCACTTCAGTATGAGTTGGGTGTTGGAAGTCAAAGTTGTGTTGGGATTCATGGTAGGTCAGAGACAAGAGTGTGGGATGCGTGGTTGATTAAAGTGAAGTAATACTGGAGGTGAAGAATAAGGTTTGGTGGCTCGTAAGATGATGAGGACCTAGATTAGGGTGGTGATCACAGGAAAAAAAAATAGAACAAAAAGGAAACTCTTCAGAGACAGCTTGCAGAAAAAATAGTTGGTAACAGATAAAAAGATAAAAATAGAAAATGTAAAAAAAGAATTCCAACATTTCCAACCCGAGAAATGAGCACAGTAGAGAGGTCACTGACAGAGAAAGATAAGTCAAAAAGGAGAGTTGCTTATGAAGAATCGACTGACTTCAGTATCTGTCTTCGTTTAAGATAATGGCAGAGGCTTCAATAGTTTTTATATGGACAGGACTGTGGCAGGTCTTGGTTATAGACAAAGCCATCTTTGCATATGGTGGTGAAACCATGAAAGTGGATGGGATCTTCAAGACATTAACTGCATACAAAGAAGAACCAAGACTTAAGCATTTAATATTGGGGAAATACCCAAAATTAAGGGGTGTGGAAAGAGGAAGAACTAGCAAAAAAACACAGAACTAGGAAAAGAGCAGTAATATACATGGAAACTAAAGGAGGGAAAGATCAGAGTAGTAGCGGTCAAAGTTACCAGAGAGGTTAAAAAAAAGATAGGTAGAAAGAGATCGGTAGGTACCTTTGAAGAAGAAAAGCCAGTACTAGAATACTAGAATGGAAGTAACATGTCAAGGAGTTAAGAGGTCATGAGAAGAAAATTGAAACCATGTGTGTAGATCATTCACCAAGTTATGTGGCAGGAAAGGGGAGAGAAAAATAGGATGCTAGCTAGGAGAGGCAGCAGGATAAGGCAAAGTTCAGTTGAGTATGTGATAGAATCATGTTTGAAGGCTGATTCCAATGAATGAATGAATGAATGAATGAAAAATAAACACACAAACTATTAGTGAGGGACTGGCCAATCATCAATCAACTAAGCAATCAGTAAAATCATCATTGAGGAATACTGTGACTCAGGCAAGGTACTAGATGCTGGAAGTACACAAATATGGCATAATTACCTCCCCAGGTAGCTCACTGCAGGGTGGGAAGACAGACAATAGATACAAACTAGATATAATGTGGCAAGGGCTACCGACGAAAGAGCAACCTAAGCAGGAGGGCTGAAACCAGGCTTTGCATAGTGGAGGGCATTAACAGTGAGTTTACCCGTTAATAGATAAGGGTTGGAAAGATAGTTAGATGGGCTCTGTAGGCAGGGAACCTAGTGTGTGCAGAAGAACAAGGGCATAGGAAAGCTAGTAATTCTGAAAAACAGTGATGGTATTAGCTGTATGGCATATAGGATGGAAACGAGGGAGTCAAAACAGAAGAAACCTGAATTAACAGTTAAAGCCAAATGACAAAGGCCATAAGTCAAACTCTAGAGCTTGATTTTTTTTTCTGAAAGCCACTGAGATTCACTGGAGAATATGATGCAAAAAATAACAATATGGCCTTTAAAAGAGGCTTTTGATGAATACTGTATTCATTTCCTATTGCTGCTATCACCAATGACCTCAAATGACTTTGTGGTTTAAAACAACATAAATCTATTATCTTAGGGTTCTGGATGTCAGAAATTCAAAATGGGTCTCCCTAGGCTGAAATCAAGGTGACAGCAGACTGTGTTCTTTTCTGAAGGCTTCAAGGGAGCATCTGCTTTTCTTGCCTTTTCCCATTTCTAGGGATCTCCCGCATCTCTTGGCTGTGGTCCCCTTCCTTCTTCAAAGCCACCTATGTCCTGTCGAGCCTTTCTCACATCTCATCACTCTGACATTCTATTGTGCTCTTCCACATTTAAGGACCCCTGTGATTACACTGGGCCTTCCTCAGATAATCCAAAATAATCTCCCCATCTCGAAATCCTTAATTTGATTGCCTCTGCAAAGTCCCTTTTGCTTCATAAAATAACATATCCACAGATCCAAGGATTAGGATGGGGACCTTTGAAAGACCATTTTTGACCTATCACAAATGGCTCACATTTTTTGTTCCCTTTGAACCTGGCTTCACTGAGAACAACTGCATTCTCATATCTGCTTCTGACTCCATGGGCTGCAATGGCATACAGCAAGCAGCCTCCGGAAAACCCCACTATACACTTGGGAGAGAATCGGAGTGAAAAAGGCAAATAAGGTTTAAGCATTACAATGAAAACAATTTTGATCACATGAATTGCCTGAAAGGGTCTCAAGAACCCAGGGAATCTCAAGCTGCACTTTGGAAACTAGCTATATGAGTACTTTATAGACTACAAGAATCTGATTACATAATGTAGCTGAGTAGTTCACAGAATTGTTGCAGTAAGGTGAAAGGCCTATTATTACCTCTGAGAATGAGCTCTTTTTACTTTGAATATGAAGTTAGAATATTTAACCGCCCATCATCATTGGCTGTTTATAGTGAAAAATATATATATATTCTTATGGAACCTATTACAAGAATATGTCATTTGTACCAATCAGAAATTCCTCCTTCCTAAATCCTATATGAATTTTCTCAATTCCTTTCAAAGCAATTTGTGGAGAAAGGCTTTTGAGAAATGTACAGTTAGAAAACTAGGTTAAATGAGTGCACCATTGTATAAGAAAACAACTGAAATCACAGGTATTCTTAAGGGTTTTCTTGAATTACTCAACCCTAAAAATCTGAGTGAAACTCAGAAGGCAAAGTTCTGGACAAGGGAGAGAATGTAAAAGAAGGAAGGGTGTCTCAATGGAATATGCATTTGCCAGGGACAATGGAAAAACAAAGGCCATCGTCATTTTTCCCAAATCAAATTTGAAGGACTAGTAAAAGAGAATATATTTCAGAATCTTTCACAGTCCCAAAGATCCCTCTGTCCTCATGTATAAAATTATTTAAGTGTGAGATTCCAAGGACATTATATATTAGCCAAAATACCATGCTTGGAAAATAATAAAAGTATTATTTGCAAAAATAACTACTGGGGGGGTTAATTAAAAATAGCACCTTGAGGGGCACCTGGGTGGCTCAGTCAATTAAGCATCTGACTCTTGATCTCAGTTCAGGTCTTGATCTCAGGGTTGGTGAGGTCAAGCCCCTCGCTGGGCTCCACACTGGGCATGGAGCCTCCTTAAAAAAAAAAAAAAGGGTGGATAAAAAGATGGCACCTGGCATTACTTCCATAATGCAATCTGTCCCCCTTTCTGAACTATCTCTTAGAAATAAAATAAAAATGAAAAGCAACAAAAAATAAGACTAATAATAGTCAACCTATGGCTAGAAACCAGAATTTTTCCATAACTATACCTTACCAATATCACTGATCAAACTTATTGAGAAACACAATTTATGATTCATGAATACTTTGCCAGCTGGAAAAATAGGTTGCCTATCCTAAAAAGTGTGGGGAAGGTACACTTTCAATCACTCACTCAAAAATTCAGGAGCCGTACAAGCTGAGTAGAGCTGAGTAGTCACTCCATATTGAGCGGACATTGTATTTTTTTTTTAAAGATTTTATTTATTTATCTGAGAGAGAGAATGGGAAACAGAGACCATGAGAGGGGAAGGGTCAGGGGGAGAAGCAGACTCCCCGCCGAGCAGGGAGCCCAATGCGGGACTTGATCCCGGGACTCCAGGATCATGACCTGAGCCGAAGGCAGTTGCTCAACCAACTGAGCCACCCAGGCACCCAAGCAGACATTGTATTTTGAAGCAACCAGAGTTGTGCACCTTAGCCCTCTCTTCAGTTTCTCTTTCTGTAGGCACATCTGCAATAAACAATAGCTCAAAAACAGAGAAGGAAACCCTATGTTGTCATATGCTTCTGGGGTAGTATAGACCCCACTAGTAAAGTACTTGAGGTAGAAACAAATAGAAAGAGCTCAGGTAGCTGTACAGGTCCTGCATTGCTTCCTAGTGCTCGATTTTTTAAGCAGAAGTGGTAAGAGAATAATGCACACTTTGCTCACTCCAGCAAAAACAGATGACTGCTAGATATTAGGAATTAGTCTCATAACTACACAGCTACCTGGTTTCTGTGGAGAATTTATGGCATCAAGTTGGCTAATTGTAGTCCAGAAACTTGGACCGTTACTATTACTATAACTATTAACAAACATCCTAGGTGGAAAGAGCTCTCTTCATTCCAGAGATCATAAAGAAAGCCTGGTCTTTGAATGCACATAGTCATGAATTTTAATCTTGACTTCTACATTCTAAGTCTTAGCTTCTTCATCTATTAAATGAAAATAATAATCATTAATGCCTGGAAATATCCAGCACAGTGTCAAAGCTGGAGTCAGTACTCAATAAGTGACAGCTATTATTATAAGAAAAAACAAAGGGAGGAAAATTATGATGAGCTTAAGCAAAAACCTTGAGGATCGAGTAAGAGACAACATAGTAAAAAGGAAAGCATGTCTCTAAAAATTATTAACTACAGGAATCAGAGGAAAATGTTTAAATACAATTATTCTTTCTCAAAAAAATTAAAAAGTCACAACCTTTATCAAAAAGAAACACAGAGTGGTACCTGGGTGGCTCAGTCAGTTAAACACCCAACTCTTGATTTTGGCTCAGGTCATCATCTCAGGGGCATGAGATCAAGCCCCTCCCCACTCAGTGGGGAGTCTGCTTGAGATTTTCTCTCTCCCTCTCCCTTTACCCCTCTCCCTGCTCTCTCTCTCTCCCTCAAATAAATAAATAAATCTTAAAAAAAAAAAAAAGAAAAACACAGAAATCCAAAAGGGTAACAGAGTGAAATTAAAAATAAAGAAGGCTGGGGCATCTGGGTAGCTCAGTCAGTTAAGAATCTGACTCCTGATCTCATCTCAGGTCTTGATCTCAGGGTTGTGAATTCAAGCCCCGTGTGGAGCCTACTTTAAAAAAATAATTAAAAATAAATAAATAAATATGGTCAAAAGGGATCTGAAGGGTAAAATTAAAATGTGAGTGTTCTAAGCAAATATTAGGAAAAAATAAAATATTACTTGTAATAAAAGTTGCAGAGATGATACAGAGGAAAATAGAGTAAGTGATGAGAAGTATAAACTTGAATGCAGAGAGAAAAGAAATAAATGAAAAGACTGAGGGCAAAGGAAAGAAAAACAGAGATTAAAATTCTTGATTTTTCTGAAAAAGAAACAAGAATTATCAGAACAGATGCAATTTATCAAAGATGAAACTGAAGTAAACTTTCCTGAGCTGAGCCAAACCAACATGTAAGAAAAACGTCCACCACTTGGATACCCTTCCTGAGGAAGTAACTCAAGAGGTATTCCAACTCTATGGAACTTAGATCAGAATGATGAATTCAAGAGGGAAAAAGATGACGAGATTTAAAAAAATGGTAATGGGTGGATGAAGACCCACTGGAGGGTTAAATTACTATAAATTATACCTAATACAAAACACAACTACCTGAGCACTAGACCATGAACAAAAGTAGAAAGACTCTGCTAGGGAACATATGCTAAAGGAAGAAAAAAAGGGAAGCTGTCAGAAGTAAATTTCAAGATTTTCTGGTGTTTAGACTGAAACTAAGTGCAGTTGACATACACATTGGAATTGGCAGGCACGGGCACTAGAGGGAAAATGCACAGTCCTTCTTACATAAGCATACACATTAAGAAATCAAAGCATTTTTCTCGCTATGTCTCATTGACCAGGATGACTTATCTCTGATCCAGAACACATTCCCAACTAAAATGTATTAATGTCGAACACTTAATACATAGGCAATATGATTTTAATTCTCTCAAAGACAACATAATTACAATAATAATTTGTGGGATATTCCTACCAGAAAAAGTGGGCTGGCACTGCCTTTTCTTTCTTTATCCAGAGACAAAATAAACAAAAATTTAAGACATCACCTATACAGTTATAATTTTTATAATTTTAGTTACTCATTTTAACCAGAAAGAGCACAATTATTCTTCAATTCAGTTGATGCTCAAAAATATTACAACTAAATGTCCAGTGGCAATCCATGCTCAGAGATTCAGAGACTATGGTTCCAAAACAATTGCCAAGAAAGTGTCAAATAATCCCTCTGTCTCCAGAGAAGGTTCTTCCAAGATTATATTTATCATAACTTTCTAGTGTCACGGGCATTTTTAAGTTACATTTCCTTACTGCTCAAGTAAATAAAGGAAATGCTTAACATATGAGGCATAATCAGATTTTCTAAGATATTCTATCAGAGGTAAAGGAAGTTGGTAAAAATCTAATTGCCTTTTTAAAAGGATTATAGTAAAATCACAATATATATGTTTTATAAGCAACATTTAAAGAAGAAAACCACTTTATATAGGACAGATGTAATAAAACAATACTTAAGACTTCATATAAAACCATTTATTTTCCATTTACAATGTCCCAGTTCCTTACATTATCAGATATGAGCATTTATCACTAAGAGCAGTTTTAAGTCATTTTATGAACAATTTATCCAAAGTATAAAGTGATATAATTATCTTAGGTGCATTATGCAATAAAGTGAAGCCTTTTTATGGTCTTCTAAAGATAAAAAGAAAACATTCACATTAAAACATTTTACCTGATTTATTATAATGGAAGATTATATAAATCAAAAGGCTATTTTGATAAATCAAATCCAATTGTAAAATTATATAGAAATACGACATTGTAGAAAAAATCATTCTTCCTACTTCACATGTTTTGAAGAACTACATATCATTGCTTTGGGGAAAAAATACATTTCAAGTTGTTAAATATTTCCAAAAAAAATGCAATTGTTAATGTGTCTGTTTCTACCCACAACCTGGTTTTCTCTCTGACTTCTTCAAGATGTTCTGATGTGCAGCCAAGTCTGGGAATCATTGGTACACAAGATCCCTCTGACACAAACCCAACTCTAAAGAAACCCATGAAGATATCAATTGACATTTATTTACAGTTTTGGGGTTTTTGTCATTTCATGGATACTGTATATTTTAATTTGTGTAAAAATGTTCCTATCTTCTTGACAGAGACTGAAAAGTTAAAATCAAAATGTTTAGCTTTATTCTAATTCCTTGAGTAAGCAATACTTCACAGTCAAAATTCCAAAACAACAAAACTGACTTAAAAATGGAATGTTTGCATATCTTTTTTGTACATTTTGAACTGGAAATATGGCTTTGAAATAACATAAAGGGTCATCCACTTTGAATACAGTTGCATATTGTCAGAATTTCCCTTTCTCCCTCTTGGAAATCCCACAAAGTAACAAGGAAAACAAGAATAGAGATTAAAATTCTTTCTCTATTACATCTAAAATACACCTTAAAAGAACCCACATAAGCATAAATAAAATTCCTTTAAAGCAGACCAGAATAATGAAACATTGCCATTATTAAAAGATATAATGCAAGAAAAAAATACAATAATTCAGAATCCATACATCAAATGGCAAGTCATTCTCCAAGGGAAAAAAAAATAGACCAAGGACAATCAACATCAATTAATAGCTTTGTAAAGCCATAAAAATTCAAAAATAAAGAAGGAATAAATTGGGAATACAAGGGGAAAACAAGATCAAGTCATTCAATGGGGGAAAAAAATCAGTCTCACATTTTCTTGAGATTGTTTCAAAATCTCCATAGTAACATCCAACATTTAACAAGCAATAGAGCAATTATAAAAATTGTAACCCAAGACATAAACATAGCTAAATGTTTTTTTTAATATAAAGGCAACATTCAACCAATTTTTAACATGGAGAGAATTCTCATTCGCCATTCCCAAATTCCTTCTATGTGGAGGGAGTTCCACTAGCAAAACATTCCTCTTCAATCTCTCTGCCTCCTCATCCTCTCCTGAGAAGTGCCTTAGTTTATCATTCATGTGATGGAATTAGGATCTCAACATCATGCCCCAGCCCCTCCCTCTCTACCATTACTCTTGAGAGTTACCTGAGGATAGAGAAAATAACATCTCAGCTATGCTCAACCATATATCAGGTCTCATACAGCATTCCTGAATGTGGGCAATTTTGACATTTGGGGAGGGATAATTCTTCATGCATTAAAGGATTTTAAACCCTGCTCCCCACCTACTAAATGCCAGAAGTACTCTCCAATCATTGGGACAACCAAAACTTCCTATTCAAAACCAACCTGTAGGGAAGAACACCACCACCCCAGTCCACCCCACCTCCAACAACTGTGACTCTCCAGACTGCTCATGACCAGAATGATATATTTACCTAATTCTTGAGTTCAGTATTAGTAAGCCCACCTGCCTGCAGATAATAAAACATAATTGCTAACATTTATTGAGTGCATACCAACCCAAGTACAATCCTAAGCATTTTAAATGTATACAACACTGAATCCTCAAAAGTAGCCTTTAAATTAAATAGTACTATCTTCCCATTGATCCTCTCATTTGGTACTTGGGCAAGAAACATTGAAAAAAAGTCAGATATGGGGGAGTCATATATTATATGCAGATTATGTTTTCTGATACAGCCAGGAAATGGCTTTAAATCAGGAAGTATTTTACTAAGTACAGATCAAAGACAGTTCTTGACCTCTGTAAAATTAGTACTATGGAATGAATGTTTGTGTTCCCCCAAAATTCATATGTTGAAGCCCCAATCCCCAATGTGATGATATTAGAAGGTGGGGCCTTTGAGAGGTAATTATGTTTACCTGAGGTTATGAGAGTGAAACCCTCATGGGATTAGTGCCCTTATAGAAGAAGAGACCAGAACTCACACACCCACACCAATGTTTGCTCTTGCTCGCTCGCTCTCTCTCTCTTTCTCTCTCTCTCTCCCCCTCCCTACCATCCCTCCTTTGCTCCCTCTGCCATGTGAGGATACGCACAAGGAGGCTGCTGTCTACAAACCAAACCAGTGTTTGTAGACACTGGATCTGCAGGCCAGTTGATTTTGGATAGTTAGAACTGTCAGAAATAAATGTTTGCTGTTTAAGCCACTCAGTTTATGGTGTTTTGCTGTAGCAGCCAGAACTAAGACAACTAGTGAAGAAGCATGAGAAGGAGAAAATATGGAAGTCATGGAGAGTATGATACTCTGGAAGCCAAGTGAAGAAAGTTTTTCAAGGGTGAGAGAGAAATCAACCATGTCAAACACCTGCTGAAAAGTCAAGTAGAATGAGGACTGAGAACTAATGACTAGCGATAGGGAGGTTACCAATGACCTTGAGAAGACAGTTTCAGTAGAATGGTATGTGTGTGTAAAGGGGGCAAAAGCATGATTGGAGCAGGCTCGTAAGACTATTGGGAGGAATATAGACAACTCTTCTTGAGGAATTTTGCTACAACAGAGAGTAGAAAAATGGGGCAGTAGTTGACAGCAGGCATGGGGGTCAAAGAGGTGTTCCTGGTTCACAGACAGCCATCTTTCCACCATAACCTCACATGGTGAAAGCTCAGGATGGCTCTCTCTGTGGCCTCTTTTATAAAGGCTCTAATCCTCTTTGTTAGGGCGCCACCCTCATGGCCTGATCACTTCCCAAAGCCCCCCCTCCTGATACCATCACTTTGGGTGTTAAGATAACACATAAATTTGGGGAAATCAAATATTGTCTATAGCATTCTACCTCAGATCCCCCAAATTCAGGTCCTCTCACATGCAAAATTCATTCATTCCATCCAAACAGCTCCAAAAGTCTTAGTTCATTCCAGTATCAACTTGAAAGCCTCTGTCCTGTCTCTAGATATCATCTAAATCAGATATGGGGGGCACCTGGGTGGCTCAGTCATTAAGCATCTGCCTTCAGCTCAGATCATGATCCCAGGGTCCTGGGATCAAGCCCTGCCTCAGGCTCCCTGCCCAGTGGGGAGCCTGCTTCTCCCTCTCCCACTCCCCCTGCTTGTGTTCCCTCTCTCGCTATCTCTCTCTCTGTCGAATAAATAAATAAATAATAAATAAATAAATAAATAAATAAATAAATAAATAAATAAATCAGATATGGATGAGACCGAAGCTATCATTTATCCTGAGGCAAATTGCTCTCCAGTTGTGAACCTGTGAAAACAAACAAGTTATGTACTTCTAAAATACAATGGTGGGACAGGCATAGAATGGGCATTCCCATTACGAAAGGGAGGAATCAGAAAGAAGAAAGGAGTGACAGGTCCCGAGCAAGTCCAAAACCCAACAACACAAATTTCATTAGTCTTTTAAGGCTCCAAAATAATCCTCTTTGGCTCAATTATCTGCCTCCCAGGTCCACTGGGGTGGAGGTCCTGCCCTCCAGACATGTGGAGCAGTGGGTCCCACCTTCCATACTGACTGGGACAATGGTCTTGATCCTTTATCTTTGGGTGACCCTGCCCCCATTGTGTTTGTCTGGGACTGCAAGTTGGTGACTCTGCCAGAAGGCCCTGTCCTTTGAAACCTAGATAGAGGCAGCCAGGCCCCCATGGCTTTTCTGGGCACAGCCCATGCTGCTCTGGAGCTCACCACAGCAGTTGGACAGCCAAGGAATTGCAGCACTAAAGTGTAGGGGGAAAAGTCTCAAGACGTGAGGTGGTGCCAGGCTGCATACACCAAGGTCTCAAAGATGCCATACCCTCCTTTGAAACCACTCTACCTCCCAAACCTTAGCAAGTCTTGCCCCACAGACCCACCTTGAATGGAAGTGATAGAAATGACAGCTCTGATAATCCCCGAATTACCTTAGGGGTCATTCTTCCATTTTCTTGGACAACAGTTCCTAGCTTCTGTTAAGATGGCTGATGGATACTAATTCCATCCAATAGACATTTGGTCATACTTAAGTGGTCTCTTCCAACAACACTTTCTCACTTCTTGCCATATAAATAGGATTTGATTTCTCCAAGTCTTTAAGTTCAACTTCCCTTTTGATTAGTAACTGTCTTTAAATCATTTCTCTCTTCTCATATTTTACTGTAAGCAGTCAAGAAGAGCCAAGCTGCGCCTTCAGGGCTGTCAATCCTGAAGCTATTAGAAAGAGCTTCAGTTAAATATCTCATTTTATCACTACCAAGTTCTATCTTCCACAAAACACTAGAACACAAACAAAATTCAGGCAAGTTTTTGCTACCTTATAAAAAGGACAGCCTCTCCTCATTTCCATCTGAGACCACATCAGAATGGCCGTTACCACCCATGCCTCTACCAACATTCTGTTGAGGATTACTTGGGTATTCTCTAAAAAGATTTAGGCTTTCAACACTCGTTTCCTTCTGAGCTCACACCAGAATCCCTCTTAATAGTCCATTCATAGCAGCATAAGCTTTCCATTCCATGCATGTCAAACCTCTTCCAGCCTCCACTCATTACCCAGTCCCAAAGCCACTTTAGATATTTGTCATAGCAGCACCCACCTCTAGGTACCAATTTCCTGTCCAAGTCTGTTCAGGCTGCCATAACAAAAGTATGATAGACTGGGTAGCTTATAAACAATAAGAATTTATTTCTTACAGTTCTGGAGACTGGTAACAGATCTACAGTTCTAAGATCAAGGAACTGGCAGATTCAGTGTCTGGTAAGAGCCTTTTCTCTGGTTCTTAGATGGCTATCTTCTCAACTGTGTCCTCACCTCGCAGAGATGTCTCTGTTATAAGGGCACTAATTGCATTCAGGAGGGCAGAGCCCTCTCCCAAAGGCCCCACCTCCTGATACCATCAGACTGGGCATTAGGATTTAACATATGAATTTGGGGAAGACAAAACATTAAATCTGTAACACTGTCTCTCCCCCTCACTCACTCCATTCCAGCCACATTAGCTTTCTCATTGTCCTTTGAACAAGCCACATATTAGGGATTCTGTTTTAACTATTCTTCACCCAGAACACTCTTACCCAACATCTGTTCACTTCCTGAAAGGTTTTGTTCAAATCAAGGCCATTACCTGGACCACTCTACTTAATATTTCAACCGTTCTCCCCTGCCCAGAACTCTACTCCTACGTTGCCTGCTTTCCTTTTTCTTTTTCCATAGCCCTTAAAGCCCCCTAAACGTTTACTGATTTGGTGGTTTCATTGGGCATTGTCTATTTCACCAACTAAAATGCAAGTTCCATGAAGGCATAAATCTCTGTCAGTTTTGATCCCTAATGTTTCCCAGTGTCAGGAAAAATTGTCTGACTATTGGAAAAGAGCAAGAGAGATTACTGGGTGTCTTTTCAGTGGAATACTGAACATTTCCAGTAAACCTTCTGAGGGTTTTCAGATTCCATAAAAGGTGTATACCTTTGGTTTGTCTTTGATAGATTCTGTACGGATAGAAGTTAACTTACTAAAAAACTAATTGCAATGCAAGTGTCTCTTTCCATAGTAATGCAAATTATTTCTGTTCACAGCAATACAAATGTATTTTGTTCACCACTTCTTATTGGTTTCATCGTTAATTAATGAGTTAAGGAAAATATTTGAACATGTTCATATTTTATTTCTATCAATGTCATATTTTCACCTTTTTGAAAATTATCTTTTAGTGTTTTTGCAAATCGCTGGACTGACTTGATGGATCCAGGTAAACTGGGTTGCCAGAGAAGCATACTTCATTAGCTATTTAAACCCAGCACGTCTTTTCTTGGTTTCCACAGTGAATCCCAAGGGGCAATAGAAGCTTAGCTTTGCTAATGGTTTCTCTAGGACTTTTGTTTCCTCTCTACTGAATTTGTGTTTTGTTCTTGCTTCTGGTTTGTACCTAATAAAGTAATTCCCCATTGGTGGCAGCAATGATTGGGAATTTGGTTTATAATCTAACCATCTGATGAATTTCTTAGAGGAGGATGGAGAAGCATTTTCTGTTAAGTGAGAGATAAGAGAAATCTGATTTGCTAGTCTTTTTTGTTTGCTTGTCTATTTGTGGCCATGAATCAATTAGGATTTCATACCCATTGAGAAGAAGAAAGTCCTTGAGATCTGAACCAGAGAGTTGTTATTTTTCTCCGTTTATTTATTTACTTTTATTTTTTTAGAGAGGGAGACAGAGAGAGCAAGAATCTTAAGCATGCTCCATGCCCAGAGCAGAGCCCTATGTGGGGTTCAATCTCACAACCCTGAGATCATGACCTGAGCTGAAATCAAGAGTCGGACACTTAACCAACTGAGCCACCCAGGCGCCCCTCTGTTTATTTCCAACCAATAGCTAAAGTTATACAATTTAGTTATACAACACGCTATCCACGTGTCTGGGTGTCTATATGTTTATAATTGACAAAGGTCTTGACCTCTTGTTATGTGAATGCAAAATGTTATCCTATCTCCAAATAGTATTAATAATTTAGATTATATCTCTGAAATTGAAGGAGTTCCATTTTAATTAGTTTATAGAGATTGCTATCAAGATTGTCTAAGCAACTCTCATCTCTAATATTTCCATAATTCACAAAACAATAAGGAAATTGAACTTCTAAGGATAATAAACTTCTAAATGCACTGGACATTTAAGGAAAAAAGTCCTGTTATGGAAACTGTTAGCTCAGAAATATTTGAAGAATCCAAGATCACATAATTAAGGCTTAGTTATATGGGTTTAATAATTTTTTTAAAAATAAGCTATGTCTTTTCTCTAATTTATCAGAGTAACAGATAATACAAGTGTATATTTTTTTCTTTTCCTTCTATGTCTGTTTTTCATCAACTGCATTTTTTTTCTTTTTACCTTTTGACCCCTTTTACCCATTTCTTCTACCTCCTACCACCTGCTTCTGGCAACCACCAATATGTACTCTGTATCTACGAGCCTGGTTTTGTTGTTTTTGTTGTTGTTGTTGTTTGTGGCTTTTGTTTGTTTTCTTTTGTTTTGTCTCTTTAGACTCTACATATACGAAAGATTATATGTTATTTGATTTTCTCTGTCTGACTTTTTTCACATAGCATAATGCCTTCAATGTCCATCCATGTTATTGCAAATGGCAAGATTTCATTCTTTTCAGTGGTTGAATAATATTCTATTGTATATATATATATATATACCATAATTTCTTCATCCATTCATTCCTTCATCATTTTACTTTTTGTAAGACATAGGTTGTTTTCTCATGAACATGAGAGTGAGTGTATCTTTGTGTCATACTGATGAACATGTTCATTTTGGTACTTGAATATGTGAAGGTATTCTGTGCAGCCAAAGAGAATTTTGTTATGTGTATGCACAGTCATAGTCTGCTAAAATGCTTGTATTGACTGTTTTCAGTTACCTGTCCCTCAGTTTTCTCTGTGCAATAAAAGTCAAATATTTTGATTAAAAGTTATAATATTATGACACAGAGGAAAATGGCAGTGGAGTAGGAGAACCTAGGCTCATCTCATCACACAAACACAACTAGATAACTATCAAATCATCCTAAATGCCCCAGAAATTGACCTGAAGAGTGAGAACAAACTCCACAAGTAAAGGGATAGAAGAGGCCACATCGAAGAAGGTAGGAAGTGCAAAGATGTGGTTTAGAGGAGAAATGGATAGCAGGTGCTGTGGAAGGGAGGGAGCTATGGTCATGGAGAAGGGCAAGAGAGAGTGGAGCACACAAGGAATGCACAAGGAGAATATTTCCCCAAAGCCACTGGCTTGGAAAATGAGAGGGGATGAATTTCATGAGTTCTTGCAACCAGCAAGGCTTAAAGCCTAGATTTTTAAAAGTCACCAGGCTTGGCTGGGATAGAGCCAAGAGGCCACTGCACTGCTCCTGGAGAGAAGGCAGGCAAACAACCTGGGGGCCACACAGCGTGGAAACATCAATCTGAAAAATGATCTACAAACCCCTGCCCATGCCATATCTCCCAACCAGAGAGTTCTGCAGGGCCTCAGTTCTGGTGGAGCTGGTGTCAGGTCTCATTTCACAAGCAGACCAGAGCACACCTAGTTAAAACTCACCACATTCAGGCCAGGGGCCAAACACTGCCTACAGCAGGCAAGGAGAGCCTCTGCAAATGACTGGCCTAAAGGATAGAGCAGCCAAAACACAACAGCAGAGCACACGCAGCACACACCAGAGACACTCGCTGAAGCGCCAGGCCATAGATACTACATCACTTCTTCTTCATAAAGCCATTATTTTCCAGAAGCAGGAGACATAATTGGCTTTTCTAACACAGAGAAGAATACAGAGACTTAGACAAAATGCCAAGACAGAGGAATTTATCCCAAATGAAAGGACAAGATAAGGCCATGGTCAGAGATCTAAGCAAAACAGATATAAGTAACATGCCTGATGGAGAATTTAAAGCAACAATCATAAGGATACACAGGGGGCTTGAGAAAAGAATAGAAGACATCAGGGAGACCCTTACCACAGAGATAAAAGAGTTTAAGAAGAATCAATCAGGGATGAAGAACACACTAAAAGAAATTGAACCAGGCTTGGAGCAATGAACAGCAGGCTGGAAGAAGCAGAGGAATGAATTAGTGACCTTGAAGACAAAATAATGGAAAATAATGAAACTAAACAAAAGAGAGAAAGAAGAATTATGGAACACTAGAATAGACTTAGGGAACTCAGTGACTCCATCAAATGTAATAATATTCATATTATAGGAATATCAGAAGAGAGAGAAAAGGAGACAGAAAATTTATTTCAAAAAATAATGGCAGAAAACATTCCTAATCTGAGAAAGGAAACACAGGAGGCACAGAGAATTCCCATCAAAATCAACAAAAGCAGGCCAACACTAAGACACATTGTAATTAAATTTGCAAAATATAGTGATAAAGAAAAAAATCCTAAGAGCAGCAAGACAAAAGAAATCCTTAACTTACAAGGGAAAATCCATAAGGTTAGCTGGAGATTTCTCAACAGAAATTTGGCAAGCCAGAAGAGAGTGGCATGATATATTCAAACTACTGAATGGGCAAAATCTGCAGCCAAGAATATTCTATCCAGCAAGGTTATCATTCAGAATAGAAAGAGAGATAAAGAGTTTCCCACACAAACAAAAACTAAAGGAATTCATGACCACTAAACCAGCCCTGCAAGAAATATTAAAGGGGACTCTTTGAGTGCAAAGAAGAGACCAAAAGTGATAAAGACAAGAAAGGATCAGAGAAAATCACCAGAAACAATGATAAAACAAGTAATAAAATGGCAATAAACACATATCTATAAATAATTACTTTGAATGTAAATGAACTAAACACTCCAATCAAAAGACATAGGGTATCAGAATGGATAAAATAAAAATAAAAATAAAAGACCTATCTACATGCCACCTACAAAAGACTCATTTTAGACCTGAAGCCACCTGCAGATTGAAAGTGTGGAGATGGAGAAACATTTATCACACAAATGGAGGTCAAAAGAAAGCCAGAGTAGCAATACTTATATTGGATAAACTAGACTTTTCTGTTCTTGTATTGTTTTTATCCTGCTTTGGTATCAGGGTAGTGCTGGTCTCATGAAATGATTTTGAATGTGTTCCCTCTATTCCATTATTTGTAACATTTTGATAAAGATTGACATTAATTGTTTTTTTAAATGTTTGGTAGAATTCACCAAGGAAACCATGTGGTCTTGGGCTTTTCTGTACTGGGAGATTTTTTATTCCTAATTTAACTTTCATTCTTGTTACTGGTCTAAGATTTTCTACTTCATGAAATCAAGATTCATGATTCAATTTTGGTAATTTGTCCATTTTTAGGAATTACCTGGGTTTTTTCCTAAATTATCTGATTTTTTAGTATATAATTGTCTATAGTAATCTGTTATCACACTGTGTATTTGTGTGGTGTCTGTTGTATGTTTTCTATTTCTCATTTTGGTTTTTGAGTCTTCTCTCTTTTTTTTCTTAGTATAGTTAAAGCATTGTCAATTTTGTTGTTTGTTTTTTAAAACTGGCCATTACTTTCAATGTTATGTTATTATTTATTCTAGTCTCTATTTTATTTATTTCTGATTTTTCTTGGTTATTTCTTTCCTTTACTAAATTTCAGCTAAGTTTCTTCTTTTTCTAGTTCCTTGTAATGTAGCTGTATATTTGAGCTTTTTTTCTTAATACAAGCATTTATAGCATAAATTTCACTCTAACACCTGCTTTTGCTGCATTCCATAGGTTTTGGAATATTGTATTCTCTTTTGTCTTGATACATATTTTGATTTGCCATTTGATTTCTTATGTGGCCCATTGCTTGTGCAGTAGTGTGTTGTTAAATGTTTACATATTAAATATTCAAAAAAACAAACAAAACTACAATGAGATATCCCCTCACACCTGTCAGAACGGCTAAAATCAACAACACAAGAAACAACAGGTGTTGGCAAGGATGTGGAGAAAAAGGAACCCTTGTGCCCTGTTGGTGGAATGCAAACTGGTACAGCCACTGTGGAAAACAGTATGGAGGTTCCTCAAAAACTTAAAATTTTTACAACTACCTACAGTCCAGCAATTGCACTGCTGGGTATTTACCTAAAGAATAGAAAAACCCTAATTCAAAGGGATACATGCACCCCAATGTTTATAGCGTCATTATTTACAATAGCAAAGATATAGGAGCAACCCAAGTGTCCATCAGTTGACGAATGGATAAAAAAGATGTGATATATACACACAATGGAATATTACTCAGCCATTAAAAAGTATGAAATCTTGCCATTTGCAACAACATGGATGGAGCTAGAGGATATCACACTAAGTGAAATAAGTCAACCAGAGAAAGACAAATATCATATGACGTCACTCATATGTGGAATTTAAGAAACAAAAAATGAACAAAGAAAAAAAGAGACAAACCTAAAAATGGACTCTTAACTATTGAGAACAAGCTGATGGTTACCAGAGGGGAAGTGGGAGGGAGGGATGGATGAAATAGGTGAAGAGGATTAAGAGTACACTTATCATAATGAGTAATGTATAGAATTGTTGAATCACTATACTGTACACCAGAAACTAACACAAAACTGTATGTTAACTACATTGAAATTAAAATGTTTAAAAATATAAACATAAAACATAAAAATAAAAATGAAAATTATAATATTATGAATGGTTGAGACTCTACTAAACAATAGCAATAGAGAACTACAACTGAGCATGTGGGGAAAAAAAAGTACACTTTTGTCCTAAAGTAGAATGTCAGTTTGTCCTAGAATATGAAAAAACATAGTAAAGGACAAAAGTTGAAGCAAGTGGATTTTATTTGCTTGGTTTATAACACCTGAATTTGGAGGGGAAAAAAAAAATATATATATATATATAAAATGCATTCCAACCTTGGGGCACCTGGATGGCTCAGTAGGTTAAGCATCTGACTCTCGATTTCAGCTCAGGTCATGATCTCAGGGTCATGGCATTGAGCCCTGAGTCAGGCTCCAGCTCAGCACAGAGTGCTTGAGATTCTCTCTCCCTTTCCCTCTCCTTCCACCATTCCCCCCAGCTCATGATCTCTCTCTCAAATAAATAAATAAAATCTTTTTTTAAAAAGTGCATTCAATCTTTAGGAAATGTTGAACAATTTTGATGTTCATTTGTTCTAGCACATTTATAGATAGATAATTTGATAGATAATTCTTTACCTTTTATAAACCTATCTAGATTGCAGAGATTCGGTTTCTTAACAGAATAATTTTTCTGCTCTTTATGTGGACACATTCACTCAATTAATTTTAAAAAAGTGCTAAGGACAAAAGTTTTTTCACTGCTGAAAGAGCTAAGTTTCCTATACTTGGGTTACTTTCTTCTGTGTTCATTTTAATATACTTTGTGTTCAGTTTGGTTGAATAGAAAAACAAGTGCTATTTCTTAGAAACCCATGAGCCCATCTTCAAAAATTGACAAAATCTTCTCTGACAACTGCTCACTTTGTTTTCCGAACATCATAGCCTATGGTTAGAAAAAAATAATAATAAACTAAAACTTTCAGGATATTCTTTATAACTAAAACTATCTTTGACATTTCCCAGAAGATTCCTGGAAAAATCACAAAGATTTGTTCTTTCATCTAATAAAAAGAAGGATGTTCTTGACCAAGATGGCCTTAATGCTCTCTTCAGCTTGACTAAACTTTAGACAAGCTTCTTCCAGATACTAGGCCCCTACCCTCCCTTCCTTAGACTATTTACTTTAGAAAATTTGCAATCATAAATCCTTTCTCTTTCTCTTTGATATGTAAATCTTTGAAAAAGCCTCCTGCCAGTTTTAGAGCTGAGGACCATCTTTTGCAAAGACCTAGGAACCATCCCTTTGAAAGGTATCATCAAGGAAGGTAGTGCCCCTATCTCTTATTCTCAGTGGGAGAGTAGGAGACTAGCTGTAGTGACTGCCTTGCTCCAAGTTGTAAAACCATCTCCTGTCATGAAGATACAAGAAAATGTACTTTTCCTATGGGAAATACCACTTAGCAAACATGACTAGCCTACAGTGCCCCCACCTCAGCTCTTCAAAATTCTCCTGATGTTTATTTTACTGGAGTTAAGATTTTAGGTCTAGCCTCTCTCCCCTATTGCAATAGCCTTGAATAATGTCTTTCTTGCCTGTTTAACTTTGTCAGGTATAATTTCTGTTTTGACCCTATAAATAATTAGATTTGATTTGTTCCATAGGGATCTTAATCAGATTCGATAGAGGAATAGCTGCATAGGAAACACTGTCAAATCAAAAGATATATTCAACCTTCCTTAGATTAAGGTAAAAAGTTACCAAGGTAAATATTTCAGAAAGTTTATGTGTTATGGAAAAGCCTGGTAGATTTGTCAATGCCTTACTGTTTATAACTGGTTTTTAACCTCAAGGGAAGTGCTGATCAAACTCTTAGGAAATCATATGTACAATACTCCAATAAAGAATTTTACTCTCCAAGGAATCAATTCCATTTACAATAGCACTAAAAACCATAAGATACCTAGGAATAAACCTAACCAAAGAGGTAAAGGATCTATACTCTAGAAACTACAGAACACTTACGAAAGAAATTGAGGAAGACACAAAGAGACGGAAAAACATTCCATGCTCATGGATTGGAAGAATAAACATTGTGAAAATATCTATGCTGCCCAGAGCAATCTATACTTTCAATGCAATCCCTATCAAAATACCCACTGACATTTTTCACAAAGCTGAAACAAACAACCCTAAAATTTGTATGGAACCAGAAAATACCCCAAATCACCAGGGGAATGTTGGAAAAGAAAACCAAAGCTGGGGGCATCACAATGCCTGACTTCAAACTCTATTACAAAGCTGTGATCATCAAGACAACATGGTATTGGCCCAAAAATAGACACATAGATCAAAAGAACAGAACAGAGAGCCCAGAAATGGACCCTCAACTCTATGGCCAACTAATCTTCGACAAATCAGGAAAGAATATCCAATGGAAAAAAGACAGTCTCTTCAATAAATAGTGTTGGGAAAAATGAACAGCTATATACAGAAGAATGAAACTCGATCATTCTCTAACACCATACACAAAGATAAACTCAAAATGAATGAAAGACCTCAGTGTGAGACAGGAATCCATCAAAATCCTAGAGGAGAACATAGGCAGTAACCTCTTTGACATCGGCCACAGCAACTTCTTTCAAGATACACCTCCAAAGGCTAGCGAAACAAAAGCAAAAATGAACTTTTGGGACTTCATCAAGATAAAAACCTTCTGCACAGCAAAGAAAACAGTCAACAAAACAAAGAGGCAACCCACAGAATGGGAGAAGATATTTGCAAATGACACTACAGACAAAGCACTGATTTCCAAGATCTATAAAGAACTTCTCAAACTCAACACCCAAAAAACAAATAATCCAGTCAAGAAATGTGCAGAAGACATGAACAGACACTTCTCCAAAGAAGATATACAAATGGCCAATAGACACATGAAAAAATGTTCAACATCACTAGCCACCAGGGAAATACAAATCAAAACCACAATGAGATACCACCTTACACCAGTTAGAATGGCAAAAAATTAAAAAGATAGGAAACAAGTTTTGGTGAGGATGTGGAGAAAAGGGAACCCTCTTACACTGTTGGTGGGAATGCAAGCTGGTACAGCCACTCTGGAAAACAGTATGGAGGTTCCTCAAGATGTTAAAAATAGGCTCTACCCTACAACCCAGCAATTGCACTACTAGGTATTTACCCCAAAGGCATAGATATAGTGAAAAGAAGGGGCACATGCACCCCAGTGTTCATAGCAACAATGTCCACAATAGCCAAATTGTGGAAGGACCCAAGATGTCCTTCAACAGATGAATGGATAAAGATGTGGTTCATATATACAATGGAATATTACTCAGCCATCATTAAGGATGAATACCTACCTTTTGCATTGATATGGATGGAACTGGAGGGGATTATGCTAAGTGAAATAAGTCAAGCAGAGAAAGACAACTATCGTATGGTTTCACTCATATGTGGAACATAAGGAATAGCACAGAGGACCATAGGGGAAGGGAGGGAAAACTGAATGGGAAGAAATCAGAGAGGGAGACAAACCATGAGAGACTCTGGACTCCAGGAAACAAACTGAGGGTTATAGAAGGGAGGGGGGGGGCGCCTGGGTGGCTCAGTTGGTTGGGCGATTGTCTTCGGCTCAGGTCATGATCTTGGAGTCCCTGGATCGAGTCCCGCATCGGGCTCCCTGCCGAGCAGGGAGCCTGCTTCTCCCTCTGACCTTCCCCCCTCTCATGTGCTCTCTGTCTCTCTCATTCTCTCTGTCTCAGATAAATAAATAAAATCTTTAAAAAAAAAAAAAAGGGAGGGGGATGGGGGGCTGGGGTAGCCAGGTGATGGGTATGAAGGAGGGCACGTGTTGTGATGAGCACTGTGTTATGCACAACTAATGAATCATTGAACACTACATCAAAAACTAACGATGTAGGGGCACCTGGGTGGCTGAGTCATTAGGTGTCTGCCTTCGGCTCAGGTCATGATCCCGGGGTCCTGGGATCGAGCCCCACATTGGGCTCCCTCCTCCTCAGGAAGCCTGCTTCTCCCTCTCCCACTCCCCCTGCTTGTGTTCCCTCTCTTGCTGTGTCTCTATCTGTCAAATAAATAAATAAAATCTTAAAAAAAAAAAAAATCTAATGATGTAGTATATGTTGACTAACTGAACATAATTAAAAAAAATTTTTTTAAAGAATTTTACCCTCCTCCAGCCCATATTAGTGGTTATACTGGATTAAATTAATCATAACTATTCAGTTTAGGTATCTACAGTAAGTTTGTTTTACTTTGGTGCTTGCCTGCAAGCTCTGCTACAAGTTCCTGATTAGAGTTTGTATCTTCAACACAGGATAGATTCATGTGATGACAGTCTCACACAAAGTACCAGGTTCTTTAAACTATTGATACTTTAGAAAATAAGTTCTTAGGCACAGAGCTCCAAAGTGATATCACTTAGACAACTTTCAAAAAGTACCAAGGTGCTGAGTCAGGATTTCCAGGACTCTTTTTGGTCCAGAAGCAAATGGTTTTATGAAAACATCTGATGACTCCAGCTCCAGAAGAACAAGAATTAATTACATAGGGCTAAATGAACAGATGAGGGAAATTTAATTATGGATACTTATTTGGAATATTATTAATATTATTTTAATTTTAGGTATATATATATGTTAGCACTTCCTCTTTTTCTTAAGCTTATCTCTAGCCCTCAATTTCAGTAAAATCTGCTTTTGAAAACTGATACGAAATACTTTAAAATGGAACCTAATTCTCACTGGACTCCTCCAGATTTATAATTTCTTTAACTGAGCCTACTTACTTTTTATGGCAATATGGTTATTTGCATAGATTTAATAAAAATTTCTCCTTCTTTTTACCAGAACAGAATTGGACAAATCAATGTTGAATCTGGAGCAGCATATCCAAGAATGAATCTCATTTAATCAGGCATGACAAGCCACTGTTAATGAAAAAATTTGACTTTATATATGGATCCAGTGTCTACAATGTTCTTCCAAGAAAACCGGCCTCACAAGGGGAAAGGAAGGTCACTTGCTGACAGGCCAGGAACCTTAGCAAATTTTAGGGACCTCAAGAAGAAATTTACGTAAATTTAGTTACTATAGGTAAAGTTTGATGGACTTGGTTTCTTAATCTTGGGATAGAAGAACAAATAACAGAACCTTTTAAAGTCCAATCCAAAAGTCCTTATAATGACTTCAAAATCAAAGTTAATTTTGCCTCTGTAGTTTTATATTATTGGCTGGATATAGATTTGAAAAGCAAACTCAAGGAGGCCTATGTGGATAGCTATTAGTCTTCTAACAAACAATATTAATAATCAGGCAAAACATGATGAAACCAGCCTTTTGGATATTATTTGATGATCACAAATGAGGGAGGCTGAAACTGTCAGAAAAGTTGCCAAAACTTGGAAAAATAGCAAAAGGGATTACTGGGTGTCCTTCACCCCACCCCCAGAATTCTAATGTTCTCTAAATGTTATAAACATTTATTTTAAAAATACTACAGAGGACAGATATGTATTCAAAAAACACAGAGTCATACACAGAAACAAAATATACTGGACCCCCCCCCCAAAAAAACACGACACTATATGCATTCTAGAAGGGAGGAAAACTATTTACACATCATTTATGAAAAAGCAAGTCTATAAAAGAATGTACTGCCCTTCCAGGGGAATGTTGGTCATTTGTCTAATAAATTCTCCAGGAATATCTGATTCCATGGGGCTGTGCACCCTTGATAGTCTTTGATTGCCTAAACTATTTAACAATCTCTTTAGGGATAGAAGTTAACTTATAGAAAACTGAACAGTAATACAAATGTTTCTAGCTTGTAGCAATTTAAATTATTCCTGGGGCGCGTGGGTGGCTCAGTCAGTTAAGCAACTGCCTTCAGCTCAGGTCATGATCTCAGAGTCCTGGGATCAAACCCCACATCGGGCTCCCTGCTCGGTAGGAAGCCTGCTTCTCCCTCTCCCACTCCCCCTGCTTGTGTTCCCTCTCTCGCTGTCTCTCTCTCTCTGTCAAATAAATAAAATCTTTAAAAATAAATAAATAGGGCGCCTGGGTGGCTCAGATGGTTAAGCATCTGCCTTCGGCTCAGGTCATGATCCCAGGGTCCTGGGATCGAGTCCTGCATCGGGCTCCCTGCTCCTTGGGAGTCTGCTTTCCCTCTGCCTTTCTCTCTCGCTCTGTCTCTCATGAATAAAAAAAAAAAAAAATCTTTAAAAAAAAAATAAATAAATAAATAAATAAATTATTCCTGTTCATAGAGTTGCAAGTAAATTTCATCTGATAGAGAATATAAATCTCTGTAAATCAAATTCTCTTTGAATTAGTTTTAACACTACTGGTTCCCTCATTAACTAAAGAGTTAATTTAAAATTTGGCAGATATTCATTTTCTATTTGTATGAGAATCATGACTTTGCCTTTTTTAAAATTACTCTTTATTACCATGAACCTAGTATTTATGTAAATAAAGGACAATTGGTGAGAAATATATTTTAATTGAATTAGATTATGTGTTAGCAATCATAAGAATAGTTACTACTTATTAGGCTTTTAGTAAATAGTACCAACACTACGCTGATGCCAATACTTAGTTATCTTTCCAGGGACTCCGCATTATTACCATTCCCACTTTTTAGATGAAGAAACATGTTCGAAACTATGAAGTTGCCCAGGATCATGGAACTGGTAAATTAAAATCCAAGAATCAAAAGCAGATCTGGCTGATTTCAAACCTATTTCCACTAGCCAGGCTGCCAGCCAATCTCTTAATCTCTCTGGATGTTAGTCTTTCCCTTGTTACCTAATGGCAACCTTTCAAAGTCCGACAAGTTTTTAATTGCCGTACCTCTCTCAGATAGAAGTCTTCATTCACTCAAGTGATTTCAAGTGTGTTCAATATATCAAAAGGTGAACTTTTAATTTGAGGAGTCAAGAGACAAAAATAATACAACACAGCACTAATTAAAGTAACTGAAGAAAATCAGCTAAAATAATTAATAAAGCATCCAGTTAAAATACTTATTTAGGCACCCCATTGTGAGTGGGCACATTTCAAACAAGAAATAAATGTGAGGGGAAACACAATAAAAGAAATTAATGACCCCTTTTAACATTACAAGTGATAAATTGAAGCTCAAGTAAAACGGCAACGCAAATTAAGTGTAAAGAGTGTTGTAAGTTTGAGATTAAGAGGTACCAAAAGAAGATAGGCAAGAATGAAAAAGTCAAGAGTCTGAAACCTAGAGAAAGCTATCTGCAGAGGCAGTGGGAGATGGCTTCTAGACAAGGTTCTCCAGACTAAGTCTCTACAAAGTGTTGTGGAGGACACAGGAAAACTACCCAAAAAACCTGGGTCCTCCAACCTGCTGTCATATAACTATCCAATTCATCACCTACTGTGCCTACATAATATAGCCAGAAATTTTGACACACTCCAGGTGTCAGCTCCGAATAACCATCAGGAGGGAAACACACACACACACACAAGAAGAGTCACAGTAATCACATGCTTAAAACTTCTAGCTAGATAATCCCCTGCAAGCCTGAAGTATTTAAATTGGTTAAGACTTTTCATTCGAAACTTACATATAACCTCAAACTTAACTTTTTCTGAAGCTGATCCAATTTCAGATGATGTAAAGAAAGGGTTCCCCGATTTGCTTCACTCCTGAGGCCATGTGATAGAGCTTGGAACTTCAAGTCAGAGATACCTGGGTTTAACTGGTTCACTCACCAGCTCTGTGACTGTAAGTAAATTAGTTATGTCCTCTAAATCCCAGTTAGATGAAGCAAAAGAGCAAAAGAACACCTATCTCATTAAGTTATAGTGAGAATTAAACACAATAACATACTGAGTACCCGGCATGAGCCTACCGCAAGAAATCCACTCAGCAAATGTTCTCATTCCTTTCTCTTCTTGCAAAGTGTAACTGTTTGGGGAATGATTCGGGGATCCCCTGCCCATTTAAAATATTCTATTCCAGAGACAAGTTATATCTACTGAGTTTTTTCCCAATAGAATTAAATCACTGGAAACATTTAAGTTCTATAGAATCGAGTGCACCTTCAACTTTTCCATGTCTTGGCACATTTAGAAAGTAATCCTATTCATATGGTGCACAGGGATTAAACACTCAAGACTGATCACAGTCAGAGGCCATAGGCCTATGACTCTGGCACTTCTGTGACCCATTTGCTACCCCAAAGATGCAGTTGTCCATATTTAAGCTCATCTAAAACCCATTTGAGGCATAAAACTGAGTCATGGGTCACCCATTAGAACTCTAAAATGGTTCTAAAAGTGTGGTTCCCAGACCAATAGAAACCTGTTAGAAATGCAGTCTCTTCACCACCCAACTCCTACAGAATCAGAAATTCTGGGATTAGAGATCAACAATCTGTTCTAATAAACCCTGCAAGTGATTCTGATGCACATTGAGGTTTGAGAATTATGTATGCTCTGTAAGGCTCTCTTAAGTTCTTAAATAACAACACTTTCCATTTTATTGAATGTTCTCATTTTTAAAAAATCTTGCCATTTTAGTGATACATGTGACCCTGAGGTGACCCTAAGGTAGGACCCACTCTTGGATTATCTTTCTCCACATATGCATGGCATCTTCAAGACCGAATGGTAGAGTTCTATCCCCTCTACAGCCCAGCACCATATGTGTCCCCTCATGGGCCAGAGGCTTAGTATTTGCAGGGAGAGGGATAAGGGAAATAAAATACAGAGTCCAACTGGAAAATACTTCATTCTTAAAAAAACTTTTCAAAGGGCCTTAGGTCCTTTGCTGCCCTCTAGAACCTATTTCCTTGAGCACCTGTGTAACTTGATCTTTTGCTAAAGCCATTCTTGCCTAGAAGATGAATGAAATTTCCTACAAGACGGGAGCCCTTGACCTTTCCTACTCCATTACATTATGAAAATTAAAGTTAAATAGCCTAATGGAGAAGAGGGGAATTTATTTCATGTTTAATAATTAAAGTCATCATGATGATCAATTGAAAGCATGCAGTGTATTAGGTAGCAAATGTGAAAAAGAATTGTTCTCCAGATTAAAGTGCCATTTTATTATAAAGTAAGCATTTTTAAAAATGCTTTTTCAATTCAAACAGCATCTCTCTTATCCCCTATGACCACAAAAATGAGAGACTTGTTCTTTTGTTGTGAGTAATTTCCAAGTGAAAGAGTCACAGTAGGAGTGAGACTAAGTACAGCTCCAAAAGATCTTAAAAGAAAAGATTGATTCATCTTTTGACATTTTGGTTTCTTGTGTACTTATTAAAAAGTATACTGTTTTAGTGGAATGGGTTTTAACAAATGTCAACCTCAAGCATTTTTACACTTTTTAAAAACCAGTTCTACACATCAGCTGCTTCCTTATTCACACCTCCGATCCTGGTCCAGCCTGAGGAGCGTGCACTTAGTAGTCACTTGTCTCCACGGAACTTTTGTCAGAGGATTTAATGTCTCCCAGCACTGTGGTTAAAGATTTCTCTTTGTTATTCCACTAGTTTATATTTCATGTGTTCTCTTCCCCTCAAAAATAAATGTTATTCATTTCTATTTTTAATTTTGCTATTTTATACTTAATTAAATTCTACAATATTCATTTCTGAAAAACGTCTTCTAAATTTCATAATATTCTCTACCAAATAGTCTCTAAATTAGCCACAGTCAATAAACAATTTACTCTCCTACTTTTTTGTTGTTGTTGTTGTTGGGTATATTAATCTAAAAAGAACTTTATTTAAGCCAGATAATTGAAATTTTATGTGTTTATAACTCTGTCATTCATATGCAAAATGTCATTATTATTGGATCTCAAAAGATATAATCTACTTATTTACAATATTTAAAAACTATGTTTTCCATTACTTTGTCTTGTTTCTGTGTTTTCTGTTTGCTTGTTTGCTGTCTGTAGGTTAATTTCTGCCTCTACCAAACAAGTGATTTTAAAATGTTGGATGGGTGTCTTTCCATCCAGCATCCAATGCTTTATGTATAAACATAAGGAATGATAGCCTTCCATCCAATTAAAAAAAATGGGCAGAGGGCCTGAATAGACATTTCTCCAAAGAAGACCTATAGATGGCCAACAGACACACGAAAAGATACTCGAGATCACTCATCATCAGGGAAATGCAAATCAAAACCACAATGAGATTATTACCTCACACCTGTCAGAATGGCTACTTTCAAAAAGATAAGAAATAAGTGTTGGGGCGCCTCCGTGGCTCAGTTGGTTAAGCGACTGCCTTCGGCTCAGGTCATGATCCTGGAGTCCCTGGATCGAGTCCCGCATCGGGCTCCCTGCTCGGCAGGGAGTCTGCTTCTCCCTCTGGCCCTCCCCCCTCTCATGTGCTCTCTCTCATTCTCTCTCTCTCAAATAAATAAATAAAATCTTTAAAAAAAAAAAAAGAAAAGAAGTAAGTGTTGGCCTAGATGTGGAGAAAAGAGAAACTTCATGTACTGTTGGTGGGAATGCAAAATGGTGCAGCCACTTTGGAAACCACTATGGAAGTTCCTCAAAAAATTAAAAATAGAACTACCATGTGATCCATCAATTCTACTTCTGCATATTTTTATAAGGGAAACAAAAACATTAATTCAGAAAGTTATATGCATCCCCCCCCATGTTTACTGCAGCATCATTTACAACAGCCAAGATAGGGAAGCAACCCAAGTGTCCATCAATAAATGAACTGATAAAGAAGATGGGGTATATATAAATAAGGGAATACTACTCAGCGATAAAGGAGAATGAGATCTTGCCATTTGCAATAACATGGATGGACCTAGAGGATTTTATGCTAAATGAAATGTCAGATAGAGAAAGACAAATACTATATAATCTCATTTATATGTGGAATCTAAAAAATAAAACAAATGAACAAACAAAACAGAAACAGACTTCTAGATACAGAGAACAATTTGGTGGGGAGGCAGGGAGAGGAATGAAGAAATAGGGGGAGGGGATTAAAAAGTATAAACTTCCAGTTATAAAATAACTAAGACATAGGATGCAAGGTATAGCATAAAGAATATAATTAATAATAAGTTATAACAATTTTATATGGTAACAGTAGCTAGATTTATTGTGGTGATCACTTCATAATGTATATAAATATTGATTCACTATGTTATACACCTGAAACTAATATAATATTGTATGTTAACTACATTTCAATTAAAAAAAATATTTTTAATTAAAAGAAGAATGGTAGCCTTCCTTTGATGATTTTACCAAGAAGTTCTAATTTATCTAGCAACAGGCAATAAAATGTAATGGTTTTGAAACCAGATATTCCTGGGTTCTAATTCTAGTTCTCCCTCTTAGACAAGTTGAATGACAATGAGAACAATGCTAAATTTCCAGTGCATGGCATATAACAAGCCTAACAGCAACTAAAAAATAGTTTTAGGGTGTTTGGCTAAGCCATATCACCCTCTGACCTGCAGGGTAGATACAGTTGATTCAGTTGTTTACATGGGTCCCCATTCTATTCATCAAAATCCCAGTCATTCTCAAACACTTTATCTAATCCTTCTGGATAAAATTAATTTCATTCTCTAGCATCTCTCAATACTGTGAAGTTTTAACTCAATTACAGACCTTATTTGACTCCTGAAATTCTCTTTTCAGAATTAGATCAGACATATATGCATTAAATAAAATAACATAGCTCTTATATCATACTGCCTTGTATCATAATTGCATATAATATTACAAAACTAGGTTTAAAATCCTCTCAAATCTTTAAACCTTCCATTAAATTCTCCAGACTGCTTAACATAGAGTAGACATTCAAATAAATGTCCCACTTGATGACCCAGAATTGCAACAGATTATTTGAAGCTAGTTGAGGAAAGAGAAAATTGAGTTTGTTTCCAACAATCCATTCATCCTCCATCTAGACCCACATTTACTAAACTCCTTAAGACAAGAAGATAAAACGACATATTTTACCTTCTGACATTAAAATATCATAGAGAAAGATCCATCTTCAGTTAATGATTTCTGAGAACTAGGTCATATGCATCTTATTACCACATTATTTGGGCATTTCCATACAGCCAGAGTGAAGATTATAGTGCAGCTAACAAATGCATTCAAATAAATGTAAAAAGTCAGTGTGCATTATTCAAATCCAAAATACATTAAGAGCGGGTTTTATTGGCCTGTATCATCAGGAGAATTTCCTCTCCATTTAGTTTACTTGCATTGGCACAGCTTTAGGGAAATGAATCTACAGATAATGCTTTACTTTAAATGGAGCCAGGGAGGGAATCCTATAATTCTCATTTATTTCCTGTATTGTCTTAACTTCCATTTCATAAGAAAAATATTCCCCAATAAACTAGAGTTAAAACTTTGGTGAGTTGGGATCTAACCGAAGAGCTTCTTAAACTCTCTAGCCTTCCAAAGGATATAAGTTCTAGGAAACGGAGAGCTCTCCTAACTTCTTGAAGATTTTTTTTTTTTTTAATTTCCTTTCATTGTTGGTCACACTCCTAGTCCTCAACAAGTTCTCCAGTCCAGCCATAATTCCCCTCTTGCAGCTCCTAATGTTGTGGGTCCTTCTTGCTTTCGTCTAAGTACTTACCAAATACATTAAAATTTAGCTGTGTATTACTCTCTTTTAGGTACCAATTGTTCACCTTATACTTAAGGAATAAAATAAAACTCAAAATTCCTTACATGAGATTTTATCCCTGCTTCCTTAAGGCTATATACTATATATTGTGTTCATTAGCAAAGAATCTATTAAGAATGAAGGGAAGTGTCTATCCATATTACCATTCTTGGTATCTTTTTTTTCACAGGCTCAGGGAAAATAATTTGAACAACACATTTATTGCTAGCGGTAGTTCACATTTATTAGTCACTATTCTAAATGCTTTGCATGGATTAGTTCATTCAGTCCTCACAACAATCTCATCAGGCAGGTACTATTATTATCCCCATTTTATAGATGAGAAAATTGAGGCACACGAGGTTAGTTAACCTGCCCCAGATTAAACAGTTAATGACAGACATGGTATTTGAACCCAAGTAATCTGTCTCCAGAATAAATGTTTTCAATTACTACATTACACTATGTCTTTTGAAATCATGAGCAAGAAAGTCAATCATCTGAAATCCCCATATTGAGGGATAATACAATTAATATTTTAAGTATTCTTTCAAGCATGTCTTTAGATACATTTTCATTCCCAAGATGGCTCCTTCACTCGTATAATCTGACACCTTAACCTCTCTCTCTCCACATGGCACCTCATTTTCGAGGGCTTCAGGGTTTTCACACTTCTCTCATGGGTGGCTCAGGGCTCCAAGGGAAAGTGTTCCAAAAGAAGAAAGAGAAAGCTGACACTCACTTCAAGCCTAATCCTGGAAAGCGGTGGAGCTTCACTTCTGCTATGTTCTGCAAGTCAAGCCAGTCATTGAGTCTGTCCAGATCTGAAGGGAGAGTTCATGGATGTCCATATCTTGACAGGAGGGCCATCAAGAAGTTCTTGACCATCTTTTATCTGCCACATCACAATTAATATATTTTAAGCAGTCTTTCAAGTACGTCTTTAGACACATAGTCACATACACTGTACATTTTAAAGAAACGGAATTACAAGACAAATGCTATTTTTGTGGACTCCTCTCTGTAAGTAGTTGACTTTTCTCCTCCCAAACCCATGCTTCCTTCTGCCAGCCTGGTAGCCAATGTTAAAATCCTTTTCTGTAGTTATATAATCATATGTTTTACACACACACAAACACACACACAGACACACACACACACATCTTTAGGTACTCATTTAACAGTTGACAAAGATTCTTGACCAAACTTTAGTTAGGCTCCTCTAAGCCCTCTTTTCAGCTAGGCTTTGCCCTTGAGTTTCAGTGTCTGTCCTGTTACATAGCCCATTTTAGCAAGAATCCAAAGTCAGTTTACAGCAAATCTACTCTCTATATCTGATTCCATAATATATGAGGAGATTCCTCATTCCCTACCTCAGATATCTGATCACCTTGGCCTGCCTTCAGCAAGAGTCCTGTCAAGTTGGTGTAGCCAGAATTCCCCCTTACTCCTAACGTTTCCTCTTAATAATTTTTCATCCACTGGCTCCTACCCAGCTCCTTGGCTATAAATTCCCACTTGTTCATGCTATATTAGGAATTGAGCCCAGTGCCATATGGAGGTCTTTTTTCCCCCATTACAATAGTTCCTAAATAAAATCTGGTTTTACTGCTTTAACTACTGTCCAATTCTGGTTTTTCTTTAACATAAATACATGGGAAATCACTCCAAGTTGCATGGAAAGGAGTTAACATTCTTTTTATTGGATATATATCTATGCTATTAATATATCAAAATGCATTCAACCATTCCCTTGAAAGATAGAAATTGATATTCAAGAAAATTATAAAAAGAAAGTGCTGATGGAGATAAAAAGGTGGATTAAACAAATGGGTCTACTCCTGACCCTTCCTGAAAGCTTACTAACATGCATTCACAGGGAATTTACTGCAAATCTCAAACCTACAGTGACAAGGATAACGGAAGAGCCCATAACAGCAACAAAATTTTGGAAACTAGAAAGCAGATGATGTTTTGTCAGCCATGTTACAGACCTAAGAACATGAATTCCTGTCAGTATTGAGGAAAGCCAAAACAAACCTATTTATACTGTTAAATCCCCAAAGGATCAGAATTGGTGACAACACATATCTCTGGAAGAAGGGTTGTATGGGAGACTAAAGTGGATTGATTGCAAGTCTATTTAAGAAACAAGAAGGGTGGGGCGCCTGGGCGGCTCAGTTAGTTAAGCATCTGCCTTCGTCTCAGGTCATGATCCCATGATCCCAGGGTCCTGGGATCAAACCCCGCATCGGGCTCCTTACTCAGTAGGGAGCCTGCTTCTCCCTCTGCTTGCTGCTCCCCCTGCTTGTGCTCTCTCTCTCTCACTCTGTCAAATAAATAAATAAAATATTTTTTTAAAAAAAAGGAACAAGAAAGGTGACATCATCAAGATGGCAATGTAGGTCATTTCTGGCTTCAGTCCCCCTCACAAAAAGACCAACTACCAACTATCCACAGACAAGACATCACTGTGAAAGTCCCAGAACCTGGGGGTGAGGCTGAGGCACCCCCCGCACCCGGGTGACAGGATCAAGAAGGACCATATTAGAAGGGTAAAAGGAGCAGTTTCACTTTGATCTCATTGCCCCTCCCCCAGGCCAGCACAGCACCATGAGGAAAGGGCCCCCTTGGGCCTATGGTTTCTCCAGTGGGAAAACAAGAGTCCAGAGTGGACATCCAGCTGCCACAGCATTGCAGAACCCTTCTCAGGAGGCCCACTCAGGTCTTTCATCAGGAGGATCACTGAGAGAATCTGCAGAGCTAGACCACTAGGTATCAGATAGAGAAGTGGGGTGGAGGTATAGCAACTAGTGCTCAGATCTTGGAGGACCACATTCTTTCTCATAGCTCTGCCTGAGAAGAGATTTCAGCCAGCAGCTCTGTCCATCTGTAGAACCAAGCCAGTGGCCTGGTCTGGCCAGGGAGCTTGGTTGGCAATTTTCCCCAATTTGGATCCCTAGCCAATGGGCTATACCTGCCATGAAGGCTGTTCTATGGCCCCATGCAGTCAGGGAAGCAAATTCTCAGCTCTATCCAATTGCAGAGCATAACCTCCAATCCTACCTGATCACAAAGTCCAGCCTATCATATGATCCAGCAATTCCACTTCTGGGTATATATCTGAAGGAAATGAATCACTATCTCAAGGAGGTATCTGCACTTCCATATTTATTGCATCCTCGTTTACAGTAGCCAAAACATGAAAACAACCTAAGTGCCCATCAATGGATGAATGGATAAAGAAAATGTCATCATACACACACACACACACACACACACACACACACAATGGACTATTATTCAGCCATAAAAAAATAAAAACAAAAACCCAGAAATCCTGCCACTTACAACATGGATGGACCTTGAGGATATTATGCAAAGTGAAATAAGACAGAGAAAAACAAATGCTGTATGATCCTGCTTATATGTGGACTCTAAGAAAACTGAACTCACAGAAAGAGTAAACTGGTGGTTCTCATGGATAGGGAGAGGTGGGAAAAATGGATTAAGGTGTTCAAAGGGTACAAACTTTCAGTTATAAGATGAATATGTTTTGGATCACAAGCTCTTCAGGAGCTTCCCAGGTGTAATCTGAAACTAGCCCCCTATGTAGATGGTAGGGAGACACCAATGAAAGACACAGGCCACTCCAGGTTGGTAGACAGCAGTTTCAGAAAACAAAGGGAACTTACAAACAAGCCTTGTCTTGGGCAGAAGCAAGATCTCCGTACCTGTCACCAAATCTTAAACATTTATATAGAGGTCTTAACTGGGTTCAGTCACATACAACGGCCAGCACCGGCCAGATGGTTTCAACACCACATCACTATCTCAAGGCTATGTCCTTGGAGCGGCCTTCAGGAGCAGGGAAAGCAAGTGGAATCCACATTTCAAGGATGGGGGAGGGGTGAAGAGCCTCCAGTTGCTGGGGTCCAGCTCATGGGTCAACTGGTGGTCAAGTCTCCTCAATGATCTTCCCCAACAATATGTTCTGGGATATAATATACAGCATGGAGACTACCCTTAACAACATTGTATTCTTTATTTAAAAGTTGCTAAGAAAGTAGGTCTTAAAAGTTTTCATCACACACATACAAAAAAAAGCTATATGTGAGGTGTTGAATATGATAACTAACCTTATTGTGCTTACCATTTAACAACATATATGTATATCAATCATCACCTTACATACCTTAAATTTACACAGTGTTGTATGTCTATTATACCTCCAGAGAGCTAGGTGGGTTGGGAAGAAACAGATCGCAACTCCAATCAGAACAATCAGATTGCCTCCCCACCACCCACCCCAGCAGAAGACTGGAGGTTTAGTCTCTAAAGAAGGAAAACAAAAGATGTGGAAGTTACTGCTATGTGTTCACCAAAATCAGTTTTCCTTTCCTTCCAGGAAAACAGCTAAACAACATTTGCCAGTCTCACTTTCAGGGAGATGCAAACATGTGACTGAATTACAGCCATTAGAATGTGAGCGGGAGTGATGCCTCTCATCAAAACTTCCCATACATTTTTCTCCTTTTGGCCAACCAGATGTAATGGATCCAGCATAAATTCCAAGGCCATAAAATTGAAATAACCTGGCTCCCTAAAGTGAAATAAGTAAGATCAGCAAAAGACAAATACGGCATGGTATCACTTACATGTGGATGCTAAAGAAGCCAAACTCATAGATACAGAGACTAGAGGTGGTTGCCATGCTGGAGAGTTGGGAAATGGGGAGACATTGGTCAAAGAGTATAAACTTTCAGTTAAAAGATTAGTAAGTTCAGGGCGCCTGGGTGGCTCAGTCATTAAGCGTCTGCCTTCGGCTCAGGTCATGATCTCAGGGTCCTGGGATCAAGCCCTACATCGGGCTCCCTGCTCTGCGGGAAGCCTGCTTCTCCCTCTCCCGCTCCCCCTGCTGTGTTCCCTCTCTTGCTGTGTCTCTCTCTGTCAAATAAATAAATAAAATCTTTAAAAAAAAAAGGATTAATAAGTTCTGGGGATCTAATGGTGATTGGTGAATGATGAAATGTAATCTGGTGATTACAATTAATAATACCATACTATACTCTTGAAAGTTTGCTGAAAGAGTAGATCTGAAATGTTCTCACCACAAAAAAAGAAATGGTAATTATGTAACATGATGGAAGGTATTAGCTAGCACCATAGTGGTAATCATTGTGCAATATGTAAGTGAATCAAATCAACATCTTGTACACCTTAAATTTATGCAATGTTATGTGTCAATTATATCTCAGTCAACCTAGGGGAAAAAAGAAATCTATAAAAGTTCAAGTTCAAAAGGATCTTCATTAACTTCCCAAAATGGGTATAACCTTCTAACAGAGTAGGTGGAACTGGTTTTGAAGTTACAAAAAAAACTCTGGTGAACTGTGCTCCATCCTCCTGACAGCATCATTCTGTCACACAACTCCAGGGCACATGATTCCAGTGGATAATTGTGAATGATGTCCCTTGGATTGATGCAAGATGGCAGCCTGAATTCCTGTTAAACTATCTCTGTTTTGAACGGCAATAAGTTGCTTTAGACTTATTTGCATTTAAAATATATGAAAGAGGGGCACCTGGGTGACTCAGTCATTAAGCGTCTGCCTTTGGCTCAGGTCATGATCCCAGGGTCCTGGGATCGAGCCCCACATTGGGATCCCTGCTCGGCAGGAAGCCTGCTTCTCCCTCTCCCACTCCCCCTGCTTGTGTTCCTGCTCTTGCTCTCTCTCTCTGTCAAATAAATAAATAAAATCTTTAAAATATATATATATATATGAAAGAGTTCTCAGAGGACAGTGCCATTCGGGTGAATCAGTGTTCAAAACCCCTGCTTCCCAGTGCTCCCCAGCATGAAGATACATGCTGAATAAAAGAGCGATGGAGAGAGAGGTCAGGTTTTCCTCAAGTGGCTATTATCTAAAAGCTCAAAGATGTACCCATGTAATGTGTCAGGTGGCTAAATTTTGGCCTCAATAAATAAGTCATCTGGCACCCTAAATAACCATATAGAAAGCTACCTACTGAACATTACATTAAATTTTGGGTAAGCAAAGTATGAACTTTTACTGTGTTAAGCCATTATGATTCGGGAATTGTCTGTTATAACAGCTAATATTCTTTATCCTAATTTCCATAGAACCTATCACTCTGAAGTGGGGAGTTTTTTATAACAGAACAAAACAACAAAAAAGTCTAAAATGTGTGGGGTTGACATGAAGTTCAAGTAAACAAACATGAGAGTCTGGAAGGCCTGAGACCCTTGTAATGCCAGGCAAAACATTTGATAAAACTGCTGTCTATGATAACTTGAAAGATAGGCCACTGCCTACAAGTTTGGAGCTCCAGGGGAAGTGGCTAGAAAGTGTTGGAGAGAACATATATATTGGCTACTATTGCCTGCTGTCAGCAAGGTATTACATGTAAAAGATGAGCTCAGGTAAGAATTTGTCTGGTTTTCAAGCAATAACAGAAAAGAATAGAGTCCAAAGTCAGAACGATTTACTGGGTTAGAAAATCTGTCTCTTCTTTCACCAAATATTAAGAAATAAGATTTTAAAACACCTTAAGCAACAAAATCCAAAGAGAGTTTTCAGCTAAGCAAGGGAATTCAGCTTTGCTGCAGATACAAAATAAGGGTGTCACCTTCCAACCAAGCCACAACTCAAAGTTGTCACTCTTAAGTTGAACGATATGAGAGTGAAGAAATACACAGGGAAAGCTTGAGAATTATGTCTAGGGAAAATCTGTGTGAGTGGTAACCAGTATTTGGAACTTATTGAAAGTAAGTTTTGGGGCGCCTGGGTGGCTCAGTTGGTTAAGCGACTGCCTTCGGCTCAGGTCATGATCCTGGAGTCCCTGGATCGAGTCCCGCATCGGGCTCCCTGCTCAGCAAGGAGCCTGCTTCTCCCTCTGGCCCTCCCCCCTCTCATGTGCTCTCTCTCTCTCATTCT
>NC_138380.1:66511576-66529499 GCF_054177405.1 Leptonychotes weddellii | reverse complement strand
GGGGCAACTAGTACAACACCATCTCCCCGGACAAAAAGCATTGGAATATTCCGTTTTGTTGATTTATATATCTCTTCGTATGTTTCCTCATCAATTTCTATAGTAGTCACAGTTTCTTCCACATCTCCCAATATCATATTTAAATGCTGATCGTAAGCATGTAATCTGCCTCGAAGCTCTCTGTCATTTCTCATTTTCACATAAATTCGCTCATCCAGGCTGAGCCTGATGAGATCCAGGGGCTCTTCTACAGTGTTGGTAGTTTGTTGCTGATCCACGTCGACCGCCATGTTTCAAACCCTGCGCCCTTTCCCTCTAGGGTTTATTTTCTTTAAGCATTTGCTCTATAGGAATCTTACAGTCTTTCATTTAAAAAAAATTGTTAAAATGATGTCTTTTTACTATATTTTTTTTTAAGATTTTATTTATTTCCTTGACAGAGAGAGAGACAGTGAGAGAGGGAACACAAGCAGGGGGAGTGGGAGAGGGAGAAGCAGGCTTCCCGTGAGAGAGGAGCCCGATGCGGGGCTCCATCCCAGGACCCTGAGACCATGACCTGAGCCGAAAGCAGACACCTAACGACGGAGCCACCCAGGCACCCCTCTTTTTACTATTTTAATAATGAGTTCATTTAATGTTTTAAGACAAAATAAAAAAAGAAATGTATGATTCTGATCTGATTTTCAGACCATAGACCACACATCTGAGGAAGCCTGTAAAGAATTATTAAGCACAGGATCTATAAAATTAAACATATAAATTAATAACAAAAATATGTGATTTTCATTGGTAACATTAACTCTGGAATTTTCTTCCAAGAAAATGAACAAGTTGTAGTAGCTCCTTCTCCTAAAACTGGTCTTCAGAATACAAGCATTAGAAATTTTCCAGCTTGGATTTAATGTTAAGTTTTACTCGGTTAACTAGAAGTCTTCCTTCTTCATGCCAATTTTTCCAGGTGTTTTCAAGAGACCCTCTGAAGAGGTAATAAATTATGTGATCCATTTGTGGAAAATAATCCTATGCTTGAAGAAATTAATGAATCACTGACTTGTGACCATTACACATGACCCGAGGCTAAAGTTCAGTCCTTTCTTCTCAGCTCATTCTACTTCTTCAGCTGGTCAGGGGGTCCTCACATTTCTTGCTAGTAAGTTGTGAGATTCCCAGAACTATTAATGGATGCCCATTTTAACCGTGCCAAAACAAGTTGCCAGTTCATGTAGCTGTAAAATTATTGACCTGGAAGAGACCGATGAGATCACCTGAGCTGCTAATCCCTTGCCCGGAGGCATGACCCCCACTGAAATGAGGCTCCCTCAGCAAAATGTTTGTAGTTCTGGATAATACTAAAGAGAGAGAAGAAGGGAAAGAAAACACAGGTGACGGTATTGTAATGTGAAGAACCTGTTGATCTTCCCAGAACCAATGCTCCCCTGCACCTCCAGATCAGGGAGTGGCTGGTTGAACAAGATCTGAGAGTCGGAGAACCAGGAAGCTAAACTCAGGGATTCCTGATGCCTTGGCCCATAATCTGGGAAATGACTTCAGACCTTCCCTGTCTTGTAGCATGAAGTTCTGACCACAAAAGATAAATATTAATGGATTTACACAGTGTATGTGTTGGAAGAGTAGGTTCTATTTTCATTTTTTTAATACAATTTTTTTTTTTTTTTTTTTTTAGAGAGAAAGAGAGCAGGGGAGGGACAGAGGGAGAGGGAGAGAGAGAATCCCAAGCAGACTCCATGCCCAGCCCAGACACCTACATGGGACTCAATCTCATGACCCTGAGATCATGACATGAGCCGAAATCAAGAGTTGGATGCTTAACCCTCCTGAGCCACCCAGGTACCCCTTTAATACAACATTTTTAAGCAAAATCCCTAACAAAAGCCCAGCATGTAATAGAGGTCAGATTTGAAGTGGGCTAGTAGGACCAGAAGCCATACTTCTTTGTTCCTTCTTCCATCCTGCTCACAAGCCTCTGTGACAACTTGGACTCCACAGTGCACAGTTTGAAAACCACTCCTCACTTATACACACAAGGGAACTAATCTTTTTGTCAAAGATTACTTATTTGCAAAGCACAGAAACCTACTCAAAGTCGCTCAGGTAAAGGAGGAAAATATTGATAACGTAAAGGTGACACTGATATAACCCACAGGTAGAGGGGATGACTTACCCTTCTGGGCCCTAGAGCTGGTCCCACAAGCCAGGATCTAAGTGCCTCTGCTTGTTCCTTCCCTGCAGACAGATGTCACAATGACGTGAAGTTAAAAGTGGGTTCTTGCCTTTTGTCTCAAATTTGGCAACTAGGCCCACAGCTGAGAACCAAAAGCGCTAAGTAATTCTCCTCATTTCAGTGGACAAGCAGCTGTGGGGTCAGATGGGGTTTGCCGAGACGTTCTTTTCAGCAGAACCAGCCCTACAACCACTCAACACCTCATCGCCAATACCTCTAAGAGGACAGAAGGAGGGGTGAGGGTCTCCTTTGGTCTGGGAAGAGAAACTATGCACACATCTTACCTCACTTCACCCGAGCACAGAGTAAACTCTTCACCTTCTTTGCATCCTCAATGCACATGGACTTGGCTGGAAAAGACCTACAACAACCACACTGACTAGCCCTGCTTGACACGGATCATTAACAAATGTTATGTGAACTCTCAACGTTGCTCTCAACTCTCAACCTATGACCTTTATATATTTCCATAGGAAGTCTGTTTTTCCTATTGTTAAAACTGTATCACACCATCCCTCTGCTCCAACCAATAATAATCTCTCCTCCTACACTCCACTGGTACTTTTTTTTTTTTTTTTTTAGGAAATAGATGTACTCAGAAGAGAACTGTCTCATCTTCTTAGAAATCTATCTACCAATATACACACACCTCGTGCCTTTATCCTCTGCTTGTTAAAGCATTGTCCCTGTCCCTAAGGTCAACACTTCTGTTGCGGCGCCAAATCTCATCGCTTTTTCTACTCAAAGAACTTATAGACATCTTTCCTGTGTCATCAATTTACCTGTCTCCACTGTAGTATTCCCGTCAGGAAACAGTATTAAAAAACAAATAAATAAACTGGCTTGAACCAACGCCCCCCTCTAGTTCTTCACCCATTCCTCAGCAAACTTAAATTTCCTCAAAAAACTTGCCTATTTTGATAGTAATTTATCTATTCAGCTTTCTTTAGATTAATATTTGTATGGTATATATTTTCCCATCCTATGACTTGCAACTTTCTGTTTTCCCTTATTTTTAGGTGTGTGTTTTGAGAGCAATGCATATTTGCTGTTTTTTTATCCAGTCTGGTGACCTTTGCTTTTAATGATAGCATCTGCACCATATATATGTAACATAATTATTGAAACATTTGAACTTCTACCATTTTACTGTTTGCGCCCTATTACTTACCAGTTCTGTTCTAAATTTCTTTATTATATTACCTTCTTTCAGATTGAGATTATTAATTATTCCAGTTTCCCCCCTACAGCAGTTATACTTTTTTTTTTTTACTATTTTTAGAAGTTACACTGGAGTACAGCATCACTGACTTAGCAAAATCTAACATTAATTGGCACTTTTACTTCTTACTGTGCAATGTATGAAACTTAAACCTTTTTATCTTCATTTAACCCTCTCTTGACATTGTTGTTGTATATTTTAATTCTACATATATTTAGGCCCATCAAGAATTATAACTATTGTGTTATACAGTCATTTACATTTATACGCATTTACCCTGTTGGTTGGTCTTTATTCTTTCCTGCATCCCCTAGATTCCATCTGATTTCATTTTCCCATTACCTGAAAAAAAAAATCTTTAGTGTTCCTTCCAGGGCATAATGCATGCCTACTGGAAAAAAATTTTTTTTTCGTAAGGTGTTGGTCTGAAAATATCTTGATTACATCTTCATTATTGAAAGCTCTATTTTTAATGTTTAGAAATCTAGGTTGGAAATTTATTTTCTTTCAGAACTTTGTAGAAAGTTCCATTGTTCTCATGAAAGAAGGGAAATCTCATTCTAATTCTTGGTTCATGAGGTTCCTGTGGCTACTTTATGATTTTTTTCTTTTTGTCTCGGTTTTCAATACTTTTACTAAAATTAGGCTAAGTGTGGTTTTCCTTATAGTTATCCTAGTTAGGGTTGATAGTGCTTCTTGAAACTGTGGTTTGATATTCATCAACAGATTTGGAAAATTCTCAGTCAGTGTCTTTTCAAATATTGCTTTTGTCCCATTTTCTCTCTCCTCCGCTTCTTTCCGGGCTCCAGCCACTCATGCCAATGTTCTCACTATATCTCCTATTTCATAACCTTCTTGCATTCGTTTTTTCTCTATACTTTATTCTGGTAATCACTTTTACTTATCTCCTAGCTCACAAGTACTCTCTTCAACTCTGCCTAATCAGTTATTAAGTCCCTCCATTGAGTTTTGGGGTGTGTGGGTTTTTTTTAGTTTATTTATTTATTTATTTAAGTCATCTCTGTACCCAACATGGGGCTTGAACTCACAAACCTGAGATCAAGAGTCACATGCTCTTCTGACTGAGCCAGTAAGGCAGCCCCCACCCCACCCCCCCGCCCATCCATAGAGTTTTTCATTTCTGTTACCATGTACATTCAGTTTTAGAATTTCAGTTTGGTTTGTTTTCATGGCTTACAATTTTCTGTCAAATTTCCTAATCTGTCCTTAATCTCCTTGAGTGTAGTAAGAATCCTAAAGATAAGTTCATGATGCTCCTGTGAGTCTGTTTCTATTATTAGGGGTTTTCCCCACTTGGTTTTCACTCATGTCATTTTATCTCCTCATGTGACTGGTTATTTTATTGAGTGCAAGACACCATATATTAAGACATTGTGAAAATAATTTGAGGCCTTAAATGATATTATCTTACTCCAGAACAAATTTATGTTTCCTCTGGCAGGTAGTTAGGGACACTAACAATGTAAGATTTCCTTAATTCCATTTTAATAATTGAGTTTATTTGAAGCTGGGCTTCAGTTTCTGCCAGACTGGAATTACTTCTGATTCACATTTCTTCCATAGAGTTAGTTCTTTGGGATTTCAATGCAAAGCCTAGTGGATGATGACTACCTAGCTCTCTCCCTTGGCATACTCTGGATTACATATTTTGTCCAAATAATCTCTTGAGGCTGTTAAAAATCCTGTTGAGTTTCTCAACCTCTCAGCTACCTATTCTCCTAATAAAAAAATAGATTTTGGTGCTGAGTTTGTCTCTTTGGGCTTCTTTCTACTTCCAAAACTTATTTTTCTTCACCACTTTGTTAGCTATCCAATACCTTCAGGCAAATAGTTTTTATAATGAGCCTTGTTTTTCTAGTGGTTCTCAGGATTGGAACATATAACTTAGGCAAGCCTTACTGGAAGCAGAAGTCCCTAGAGAGAGTTTACTGTTTCTGTGTCCTCTTCTTCCATTTTCTGTCTTTTATTCTGAACAGCTTTATCCCTCACTATTCCACTGCATCCTCTCTTGCAAGATCACCAAGTGATCAAGTTTCAGTCCTCATCTCATTGGCTCACCTCATCTCAGTAACATTTGACAAGTTTGATGACTCTTTCTTTCTTGAAACATTTTCTTTACATGGCTTCTGAGCAACCATACTCTCTCTCCTACATGCTTTCTCTGTTGCCTTTGCTGGCTCCTCTTCTTTTTCCCATCATCTTGGTTAGCAAGGCTAACTCCTTGGCCAGATCTCTGTCTACACCCACAGTTTGGGTGATCTTCCTTCAACCTCATGGCCTTGTATAAAACATTGAAAGTATGTTGATGTGTCCCAAATTTATATTTTATTTCCAGCCTTGACCTTTCACCTGATCTCCAACTTATTACATCTAACTACCTTCTTGACAACTTTATTTGAACATCTAAAAAGCATCTCAAACATAAAATCCTAAAAGTAAAATCTTAAGGTCTTTCCTATCTCCACCAGTTACTCAAGACAGACACTCAGGAGATATTTTTAACCCTGCTCTTTACCTCACATTCCACAACCAATTTATCAGCAAATTCTACTGGCTCAACTATCACAATATATTCTGCATCCAGCTATGTCTCATTACTAAAATCATATTGGTCCAAGCCACGATAGTCATACTTGCTCTTTCCTCTTCCTGGAATTCTCTCCCTTTCCCATAATTAAGTCTTTTACATCATTACATCTATTTTGGTATGTCATCTCTTTAGAGCGACCTTCCCTGACAATCCTGTCTAACATATTTCTCTTTCCTTGCCACTCTCTCCTTTTCCTGGGCTTTATTTGTGTAGTTCTTCTTACTATCCAATGTTATATCTTTTATAGAAATACTTGTGTTTGGTCATCTGGTTTCCCCACTCATGAGAACAGAGACTGTGTCTTGTTCATGACAATATTCTCATGACCTGGAACAGAGCCTGGCTCATAGTAGAAGCTCAATAAATACTTGCTGAATGAACCAACAAATGAATGCATGAATAAGGAACACAGTTGTATTATCAATAAATGGTTGAGATGGTGGTATTTAGGAAATAAAAATTATTTAGATGAGTGGGCTCTCAAAGTATGGTCCATAGACCAATATTATCAGCATCACTTGGTTGCTTATTAAAACTGCAAATTCTGGGACACCCCCTCCAACCCCAGACCCACTGAGTCAGACACTGGAGGTGAAGAGAGCAATCCCTTCCAGAGATTCTGTTGCATAATCAGTTTGAGAACCCCTGGTTTCAGGGATAGGCCAAACCTGGCCCACTGCCTATTTTTATAAGTAAAGTTTTATTGAAACATAGTCACTCTCATATATTTATATACTGTCTAGGCTGTTTTTGCACTAAAACAGCAGTATTGAATGGTTGCAACAGAGACCTTATAGCCCAAAACACCTATAATATTTACTATCCGGCCCTTTGCAGAAAAAGTTTGATGACCTCCAGTATAGATTAGCACCTTAACTGTGTGATGATGGCCATGTAAACTCATATATTTATATATCTATCTCTTTCCCACCTAAATGCCACTGAAATTAAAGAAAATCTATGATTAAAGAAGGATCCATAACAGAAAACAAGAAAAGGTGGTATCAGTGAAGCAGAAAACTTAAGGAATTTCCAATTCACAAACAGCATTTTGGGGAGATTAGGGGGAAGCTGATGAGATCAGCTTAACAGAGAAACAAGTGGGAGAAGCTGCAACACAAGATTCAAATAAAAGCTATTCCAAAAGGAAGCAAAAGTTCTTAAGAAAACCCTGGGTGAGTTTTACACTCTAAGCTAACCAAACCAAATCAGTCCTGGAGAAATCACTGGATGAGTCATTAAAGGACCAATCAGAGAATCTGGCCAGTGACCCTTTCACCCAAAGATCGAAACAGCTGGCTGTAGACCTCATTTATAAACAAAGCTAAAAGACTTTGGGAAAGGCTCCTGGCTTCAGTGCTGGGGACTGACAAGCAGAGTCCGGCAAGACATCCACAGTGGCAGCAGAGGACAGAAAGAAAAGGACATATGACTCAAACATTTGTACCAGGATAAACTGTCATGCACAGCTCTCCAAATTTGGATTTCTGGAATCAGAGACTCCCAGAGTAGCTCCTGGCACTGGAGAAGCAGAACTATGTTCAAGGTAAGGATGGGAAGTCCACTTTTACTAAGTGGACAAGCTACAAACCCACTATTGTAGGTCAAATTGTATGTCTCAAAAAGATATGTTGAAGTCCCAAACCCTAGTAGATCAGAATGTGACCTTACTTGGAACTAGATCATGGCAGATATCATTAGTTAAGATGAAGTTGTAATGGAGTATGGTGGAGCCTTTAATCCAATATGATTAGTGTCCTTATAAGAAGAAGAGAGAGATATAGAGACAAGAAGGTCATGTGAAGACATAAAGATACACGGATACAGAGGGAAGACCACTATGTGAAGACAGAAGCAGAGGCTAGAGTTATGTGGCTGTAAGCCAAAGCACTCCTGGGGCCACCAGAAGACAGAAGACATAAAGATGGATTTGCCCATTGGGGCTTTAGAGATTGCATGGCCTTGCCAACACCTTGATTTTGGATGCTTAGTCTATAGGACTGTGGGAGAATAAATTTCTCTTTTTAAAAGCCACTCAATTTGGGGTACTTTGTTAGGGCAACCTTAGAAATCTAAATCGCCAGCCCTCTGGGCCACACATTCCACTGTGCTCCCCCATTATCACCCAAAGTGGAACCTGCATTCACAGACAAGTAAACGGGGATTCTCATTAGGCCAAGGACATAGACCCTCACCAACAATAAAAACAGACAATCATCACCAAATATTTGAGAAAAATTAACATCATTAGAAAGGATCATCTGATTCAAATAACAGAATAAATAAAACCTACAGAAAATTAATGGAGGCAACAGAATACGACTTTAAAATAAGTATATTTTTGGAGAGATCTAAGAAGATATTACATTCATTAGCAAAAACATGACTGCTAAACAGAAACAACTGGAATTCTTGGGAATCAGATCTTCACCACAAAAAATTTTTTTTTAATTTTATGCTGCATAGCACAATACTGTATATTTATCAGGTCAGGAAAAAAGCATGCAGAGAAGACAACAAAATATATTTTGGCATGCAAAACTACATGCATAGTTAAGAACATATATCAAACATCTTAAATGGAAACAGTGGTAGGGAGAATGGGAATGCAAATCAGGGAGGAAGTTTTGAAAAACAAATAAAATAAGACTGTTACATGAACAAATGATAATGTTGTGCTGTGAACTAAGGTGTTATAATTAAGCCAACTGTCTACACTAGGGAATCAAAAAGGAAAATAATTAAATATTAGTGGAAAATTGGAATTCCAAAATAGATATAATTGAAGATTAATTTATAGGACTTTAAGACTAAACTGAAGAATTCCTCCAGAAAGTAGTGCAGAAGAAAAAAATTCATGGAATGGAAAATGTTCAAGAAAAGTTAAGGGACTTGGAAAAGGGACCTAGGTGATATCAAATACCTCTCGTGTAAGTTTCAGAAGAATGGAATGGAAACAATTAAAAAGAAAATAAATAATAAAAGACAATTTTCTGGAGCTAGAGAAGGGCACTAGACTTCAGATCAAAGGGCTCCCTAAGTTGAATTAGGATGTGGGGGAGTGTGGGAATCCACACCTATACAATCTTGGTGAAATTTCAGGCCACCAAGGATAAGGGAGAAAAAAAAAAATCCCCAAAAAGAGGGAAAAAACCAGACTATTCACTTTAGAAAAAAAATTTCTAAGTTCTAAGCAATTGAGCAGAGAGTAGGTAGTTATAGGCTTCCCTAAAATTTGGCTCTAGACAAAAGCTGGGTAGTAGATGGTATTACTAGAAGGGGTGTCATTAATAATGAGCTAAGGATACTAAAATTATTACTTTCCTCATAAAGCCTCATGTTCTGACAGGAACGAGGCAATTATAATTCTGGTCCTTTCTATAAATGAACTGGTCCCAAAATATCAATGCACCATCACCGAACTTTTTATGTAAAACTGGCCTAACATCCATCTCACAAAAGAAGCAGAGTTTATAAGATCACATTCTAATCTCTACATATCCACAATCCAAAATAATTTCTGTAAATTCTAATAAGTAGTATAATTTTGTGTCATAAATCCTCCATAAAGTCCCCCATTTTGCAGACGACACTGAGGCCAGAGAGAGGAGACTCTTCCAGAGTCACACTTGTAAGTGGCAGAACAAGGCCTGAGATCCAGAGCTCCTGACGTTGTAACCACTGTGTCATGCGGAGAGCTTAGCACTGATCCTTCTACACTCTTGTGTTTGCTCTCCTCTGGGATAAAGGATGGGCATTTGTGTCATTGGGTTGGCAAAGAGTCCAGAGACTCAAAACAAAGCAAATTTCCCTGTCTTTTGCAGAAATCCTCAGCAAAGCTCTCCACTCAGAGGCGGGGAATCTGAGCTTACTTCAGGTTACCAGATGAGGGAGGTGCGTAATAGTGCTGGGAAAACAGCCATCTGAAAACCCATGTCTAGGCATTGTTTAATGACTACTAATAAATTCTTCTTTCTATTGAGACAGAAGGCTAGAAACAGTCTGACACCCCCATTAATCACCACCATAACTTCCTGACTCATCTCAGTTTTTCAGATCCCTGGGCCTTGTAGGTAAAATTTAAACAATAACTCTGGCAATCATTCCTCCTCCAAAGTAACCCTAGAATAATCAGTAAAATCCCATGGACTAGTCACAATAGCGAGTTATGCTTACAAATTAAGAGGCACCATCTCTTCCTTTTAAAAATTTGGGTTTTTTCCTAATCTTCCAAAAAGCAAATCTAATTTGAAATTTATTAAATACTGCCTTAAAAACCTGAAATTCAAATACAAAATAGCCTATTAATGTCTAACTTTTCCATACCTACTAGAGTTGCCTAAATCTATATTACACAGGCTATAAAATGAAATCTTGTCTTTATCTAAAGAAGTCAAATATAGTCTTCCTGAATTTTCTCTGAGGTCAATTGTTTTAATATAGACCAGTATTTTACCTGCTTTTCCTATCTCTGTTAGTCAATCCCAAACCACGTTCCCTTCCACATAACAGTCCTTTGAAAAAAATCTATCATTTTGTTCTTTTCAGAGAATAAGACAGAAACTGTGACTAATTCATAAGGAGACGTCAGTGAAAACCAAAGTTATTTCAAGTTTTCACTACAGTTGTGCAATGTCACCAATAAAAGAAGAATGCTTTCCAGACAATTTTCTGGAAGGAAAATATGAATGGGAAATACACCAAGCTTGTAGAGTTAAACAATCCTAAGGTAGAAATCACTTTTCTCCTTGGCAACCACATGCTTGATTTTCATAGTTCAACATATAATTTTAAACTAGGGCAACCAGATTTGCAACATGAAAACTGGAATTTTATTATTAAATGACACCAGGATACTGCACAAATCATACCAAAAGAAACAGCAAAACATTTTTAAAACAGTCTTTTACAATGAATGCTCAGGAATCTTCTCCCTGAGGTAACTATAGAAAAAAAAGAACATTTTGTCTGCTGAGGGCTCAGCTAAATTTGTTCCATAAAAGCTGATGGGATCTATTTCTCACTTCTAAGGGGATAGAGAAGGAAGAATGTACATTGTCTTTAAGAACATCCAGAATGTGGGGGCGCCTGGGTGGCTCAGTTGTTAAGCGTCGATCCCAGGGTCCTGGGATTGAGCCCCATGTCTGGCTCCTGGCTCAGTGGGGAGCCTGCTTCTCCCTCTCCCACTTCCCCTGCTTGTGTTCCCTCTCTCGCTGTGTCTCTATCTGTTAAATAAATAAATAAAATCTTTAAAAACAAAAATCCAGAATGCGGCCAAAATTCTGCCTCCCACTTGGGCATTCTGCCTTTATCCTGAAAGATAATATCTTTGTGTTATAACAGCTGACGGTAAAACAAATTGTTAACAAAAGGAGGGAGGCTGGAGAGACAGAAGGAAAGGAAAATTATGATTCCAACAGAGTCACAATACTCTCTTGGTTTGTGTTTATTTATACAAACAGAATTAAAAAGTCAAATAGCCCTGTTAGCCAGGTACGGTGTAGTTAGAAATGACTGACTGGGAATTCCCCTGCTTTCATTAAACAATTGATGAGTGAATATTCCATCAGCTTGGTCTTTTTAACATTCCTAGATGGCATAAGAAAACCTTAAAATGGTAAGTGTGTTTCCAGTGATGAACAATTCTCCTGTGTGGTTTTAGAAAAATCATTAAAATTATCAGTGCTTTTGCTAATCCTTCTACACTTGCCAAAACAAATATTTTTAAAGAAAGGCTCTATTTTTTGTTAAAACATTCAACTGGATGCAGGGAAAGTACATAATAAATCTCTAGGGTCGGCATCTACCAAATCATGCAGGCAGAAGAGATTTTTCCAAAATTGAAAGAAAAAAGCACTCGGCGACTCCAAGGTGTGGCTGAAAGGAGACAGGAGAATGAGGCAAGAATCTGATGGACCTGCTTTCTTTGCATTGTCCCACTTCCTTGTTTTCTGTGCTGCACAAACACTATTAAATATCAAGATTTGGTTTCTCCTGAATAAGATACTTAATAAAGAACCATGTTAGCCCTTTCAAGCCCATAAATGCCTTTTAAGTGTTCACAGAATTTTACAACAATTTGATGAAAAAATGTAGCTTGCATAAATTTTATCACTACAAATACTTTTAACTATTAGTAAAGGAGCTCAGCGATGCTGCATACTAAATACATAGGATTTGCTATTTAAATTTGTAAGCTAAGAGGAATCCTAGCAATTATCTAGTCTAACTTCCTTGTTCTACATTTCTGTTTTATTGTCCCCAAGCTATGTATTGTTTTTGCTTCAGGATTATGTTAGAGAAAAGGAGAAATGCTTTTGGAAACGAGGACTAGATGATAACCCTTTTTTAAGGGAAAAGAAAATTAAGGGAGGAGGGAATTTAAGTGTATTGGACACTATAGGAAAGATATTCATGGGGCATAAAATCATTTCTGATGGAAGGAACACATATGAGGTTGTCAGTTTGCTGGAGTACCTTTTGGTTTCCTCTTTTTTTAAATTATTATTATTTCGTGAGAAGGCCAGTTTTATACAGCATAGAATCAAGTACGAGTGGAGATAAATAAAGTATTTCGCAAAGTTAAGAGATGTGACCATGAGTCCCCTGATCCTGGTTTCAGCCTGCCTACTAAACTGGGTAGGTGCTCCAACAGAGATTATAATTCACCTGAAGCAACAGTGAAAAACAAGGAGAAAACTGTTAAGAGCTCTATGGTAGGAGCTCAGTTAAGCATCCACTCTTGATTTCAGCTCAGGTCAAGATCTCAAGATGGTGAGATCGAATCCTGCATCCAGGGAGTCTGCTTGAGATTCTCTCCCTCTCCCTCCCTGTCTGCCTCTCCCCATTAACTCAAGCATTCTCTCTCTCTTTCTCTCTCTCTCAAAAACAAAGTGATTTTAGATGCCATATTATTATAATAAGTCCAGTCTCCAACATCCTTAATAAGGAATCAAACTGACAGAGAACTCACTATTTTGTGAGACAGTTTACTTTGTTTTTCTAAATACCAGCCATTGTGCATAAAACTGCTATTCAGAGTTTAAACCTGACATAAATTCCTTATCTCCTCCTGTTCATCTTGCACAACAATAACAAATCCTCCTTCCAGATATTGTTACATCTGTTAACGATATAACCATTTTGTCAAACTTAAAAACTTTGTGTTCTCTTACAACTAAAAATCCAATCAACTACCAAGTCTTGTTGATTCCATTTTGGAATCTGTAGCTTACAGTTTCAGGTATAAAATACCACCACGTCTGCTGTATACTCATGTATCACAAAGACCAGCCCTACTACAATATGGAAGGAGACTACACAAGGATATGAATATCAAGAGGGAACACTGAGGACCATCTTGGAATCTGGCTAGCACACAATGTGACGGGAAAGATGACCACTGACAATGTTAGGATCCCTGGGGAAAAGGGTATTTTTCCTGATCAATCTAGCAGAAAAAATTCTAGAGATAACACTAATTGGCTCAATTTAGATCATGTGCACATCCATGAACCAATAATTATGACCTTTAGGAATAGACTCTCGTAGTCAAGTAGATCAGGGTCCTGTGCCTACCTGTGGCTCTTGGGGGGAAATGGTGCCATCTCCACCTGACCCACTGAATCAGAAAGAAAGGCATGCTAAACAGAAAAACATCATGATGTCCTCTGGTCTACCTCACACCTGATGCTTCACTAAGTCTTCTAAACATCCACATATCACCTTGTCTCTTTGCCCTCCTTTTCAAATGGCACAAGGCTGACAAAGTACTCTTTCTAAAAACTCAACTTGGATCAAGCTTTTTCTTTTATCAAAATCTTCCCCAAATACCTCCTCACTGCTTACAAAATCAATCCTTAGTCCTTAATCTGGCATTCACAGTATTCCACCATCTCACCCCAAATTCCTTTTTTAGTCTAATCTATAATTTTTCACCTCTCAGTAAAACCAATTTACTCGCTCTCCTCCAAAAATGGCTTTGTCTCCACGGTCTCGCTCACACTGTTCATATCTTTTATTCTCCGAGAAAGCCTTTTTCTCCCTTCTTCCATTATTCAAAGTCCACTCATTCTATAAAGTACAACTCAAAGTTTACTTCCATATAATTTTCCTTAGTCATCCTAGCACAGAGGAACTCCTCTCTCCTTTTTCATGATAACATTTTTGTTGTATTATTGTTTGACAAATATGATGTACAGCTTTATTCTTTTCTTTCTTTTTTTTTTTTTAGTGGGGGTGAGGGGCAGAAGGAGAGGGAGAGAGAGAATCTTAAGCAGGCTCCATGCCCAGTGCAGAGCCCGATGAGAGGCTCGATCCCAGGACCCTGAGATCACAACCTGAGCTGAGTTGAGCACTCAACCCACTAGCCACCCAGGTGCCCCTGTACTGGCTTTATTTTATCATGAATTCATATTTCAATAAATAACACACACTATCTACCTATACCTACCTATCTGGATTGTAAACTTCTTAAAGGCAAGGATTATGGCTTCTATTTCTTTTCAGTGAATGTAAGGCTTAGGTTACAATTAATAAGCATCTGTCTATTTGATTTTGATCATACAGCCCTGCATATTTGTAGATATGAAAGTCTTTAACCCAGTTTAGGAATTTGACTCTCTGATCAATGTACACATTAAGGAAAAATGCCAAGTTTCCATTGACTTTTCAGTTACCGTACACTGACACTCATATATATTTTTTAATCCAGTCAACACAATTAGCTTCAAACTCCACACTCAAGGAAGAGCTGTTCAGTAATTAGGAAGGTACTGCATTCTAAAAAGATGTGTACTTTCTGCTACATTATCTACAGAAAATGAATCTCAACCTTCTAAAACAAATTGAATTGCTGATGCAATAATATAGATGATTTTAACCAACAGTTAAATACGGCTACGCCAATCTAGTTATCTTCAATGTTTAGATTTACTACATACTGCTACGTCACTTTTCAAGAAGCCTCTTTGGACCAGAGCACAGTCAATGCATATTGCTTCCAGGAAGTTATTTCTGAAAGAATTTGGCTGTTTATGTCTTTGGCCAGAATTATTTGAATTTTGGCTTGCAATCTCTATTTTGCTTTCCTCACAGAAACATGTACTCACAGCATCCTGGTAACGCCCCACCAAAAGAAAATGAATACTCCTTCATTGTGAAAAGACAAGAGCTCTTCCAGGTAGACCCTTGGCACGTACTCTAAATGCAGTGAACCCACCCCTCATTTCATCCTTACCAAGTGTCTAATAAGACAAGACAATGTTCTAGGTATTATGAAAAACACTGTGCTAGGTGTTGCAGACCTACAAAATCATCCAAAGTTTACTCCAGTAAGAGAAGGGATACCAAATAATGAGCATGCTCTACATCAGTAATAGGATAAGTGCCATATGTAATGAGAGGAGAAACCTCAAGGGAGGTTTCATAAAGGAAAGGAATCAAGCCAGTGGATCATTAGTAGAGATGGGTCATTTAGTAGTCTCACCAGTGGATAGAACTGCAAATGACATATTGTAGACCAATAAGATGTAAAAAGAGAGCTTACACAAGGGTGTAGTAAGTAAAAGAAGCTAGGGAATTTGGAAGGACACTAGAGAAGAGTTCTAATAGTCTATGTTTTATCCTATAGACAACGGAGATTATCGAAAGTTTTGGAGCACCTGCAAAATAGTGTTTTAATATCAAAGTGAGAAATAATTAAGTCACTAAAATAATTTTCAAAAAAAAGAAATAGACAGCTAAAAACAATCTTTTTCAATAAAAATCACAGATAGCTTAAAAAGGAATTAATAAAAGTCAGAGTCTACCTGATGAGTAGGAAGCATAGATTCTAACATTATAGCGGTTGGACCATAAAAAGTAATAATATTATGTAACTGAAATAATTTAGTACTTTCATCCACATTTCATGCTTTTTCCTGATTATAAAACAATCCATATTCACTGCCTAGAAAAAATCCTTAGAAATTTTAACTCTGTAAAATATAACTGGAAACCTGGTATGAAGGAAAATTTAAAGGAAAAATTTAAAAGCTCTGCAATATAAAAGGGATATATCAAAAATCTTTGATCTAAAATGCAAATACATTGTTTTTAGGGAAAACTTCATTCAAAACCTATTTACAGATACTTTTGACATGGTTATATCAAACTTTTATCTAGTTTATCTGTTTTTAGCACTTTGGATACAACAACTTAGAGAAGTTTTACTGCTAGGTGCTGGCATATTAATAACATCAGAAAATTGAAGCTCATGTTGAGAATAGAGATCAAAAAAACATGAAAAGTTTACACTCACTAGTTAGTGTAGTCCCCTTAAGTATAAAACAAGCAGCTACTTGCGTCTAAAATTATTGTAATTATAACAAAGTAATTTACATTCTTAATGACCTTGCATCATGAAGAAAATATAAAATTACATAGCACTTAATATGTTTACTACAGTTTGAGAGATGACTATCAAGCATAATTTTTTTAAAAACTTTTGGACTTAAAAGAGAAATTTTCAATTATTTAAATAATTTCATAATTACTCAAAATGATAAGCTGTGATAATAATAGCTTGGGAAAGTTGTCTATTACAACATTTTAACAATTAGAAAAATATAAAATATTAAAGTAAATGATAAGATAACATGAAAGTTGCAATTATACTGAAAGTCAATATGATTCTAATGACCTGTGGAAACAACTGGAATACAAGGAATACAATATAGAAGTCACTATCTCAACAAGTTTTTAACAGTATTTTTCAGTCAGAATGCCACCACACTTTAAAGGAGCACTTCTTACTGAATCCTAAACCCTTTCTAGCCAAAAGTTAAAGCATGAGTTGGAAAGTTTTGGATACAAAATAATTGAGGGATTTTTTTTTTTTAAAGATTTTATTTATTTATTTGAGAGAAGAGAATGAGAGAGAACACATGAGAGGGGATAGGGTCAGAGGGCAAAGCAGACTCCCTGCCGAGCAGGGAGCCCGATGCGGGACTCTATCCAGGGACTCCAGGATCATGACCTGAGCCGAAGGCAGTCGCTTAACCAACTGAGCCACCCAGGCGCCCTAATTGAGGGATTTAATAAAATCATTATGCCTCTTAATAGGTTCATTATAGCTAGAAATTCAGGTTAGCAAAAGTCAAACAGGAAAAACAAGGATTTTAAAAGTTGGTATAAGATGAGAAATGCTAACTGAAATATTTATCGTACCTATTTTATGTTTGTGGCTCTACACCTTTCTAATTTTTCCTGCCTAAAGTTTTCCTCTTTGAGTAATTCATTCTGGCATTCAACTTTTCCCAATGGAGTCTATGTGCTTTGAAGGAAAATGACCTCTTCCCCAGCTACAGGGGTGAACTCTGGATCAAACCATACCTGAAACTCTCACCTATTGGATTTTTCTTTTTTTTTTAAGTTTTTTTTTTAATTTTACTATGTTATGTTAATCATCATACATTACATCATTAGTTTTTCATCTAGTGTTCCATCATTCATTGTTTGCATATAACACCCAGTGCTCCATTCAGTATGTGCCCTCTTTAATACCCATCACCAGGCTAATCCATCCCCCCACCCCCTCCCTCTAGAACCCTCAGTTTGTTTCTCAGAGTCCATAGTCTCTCATGGTTCATCTCCCCCTCCGATTTCCCCCCTTCATTTTTCCCTTCCTACTATCTTTTATTTTTTCCTAGAATTAGCATTTTTATTTTTTTAATTTTTATTGTTATGTTAATCACCATACATTACATCATTAGTTTTAGATGTAGTGTTCCATGATTCATTGTTTGTGCATAACACCCACTGCTCCATGCAGAATGTGCCCTCTTTAATACCCATCACCAGGCTAACC
>NC_138380.1:66488756-66511076 GCF_054177405.1 Leptonychotes weddellii | reverse complement strand
CCATCCACGTCGTTGCAAATGGCAAGATCTCATTCCTTTTGATGGCTGCATAATATTCCATTGTATATATATACCACATCTTCTTTATCCATTCATCTGTCGATGGACATCTTGGCTCTTTCCACAGTTTGGCTATTGTATGCACATGTTTTTAACCATTTTTCTTTTGCATTGCTGTTGCTCTTATAAATTTGTAGTCTTTAGTTTTGGACACTAATGATTTGCTTATATGTGTAGCATGTGTGTTTTTACAATGTGACTAGTAATTTTCGGTCCCTTTGTGGTTTCTTTTGATCATAACGAGTTTCAATTTTGGCATCAAAAGGATGGATCTTTTCCTCTTTTGCTTCACATCCTTGTATGTGCATTTTATTTAATAGATCTATCCTACTCAAAGGTCACAAAGATATTTTCCTGTGTTTTCTTTCTTTTTTTTTTAAGATTTTATTTATTCGAGACACAGAGATAGAGAGAGAGAGAGCGCGCGAGAAGGAGGCAGAGGGAGGGGGAGAAGCAGGCTTCCCCCTGAGCAGGGAGCCCGATGTGGAGCTCAATCCCAGGACCCTGGGATCATGACCTGAGCCAAAGGCAGACGCTTAACCATCTGAGCCACCCAGGCGCCCCTTTCCTGTGTTTTCTTCTGTAAAGATATTTTCCTAGGTTTTCAAGTTTTCCTTTCATAGTAAGTCTTTTCTTTTCTTAGAACTGATTTTTGTGGGATAAAGTACAACTTCATTTTTTTCATAAAATGATTTTTTATGTTAATATAAATAATAGCGCTTCCTTCCCACTGACATTACAAGACCTGCTCTGTCATAAATCATGTTCTTTTTTTCCTTTGTGCCTGGGCCAGTTTTAATGTTGTCCGTTCTATTCCCTTGGTCTATTTATTTAACTCTGTGTTATACAATTTTCACAGCATTATATTAGCCTTGTATCTGGAAGGGCAAATCATCCTATATTCTTCTTTTCTGGGAATTTCATGACAACTCTTGACCTCTTGCTCTTCCGTATCAATTTTAAAATCAGTGTGTCTAGTTCCACAAAAAACCCGGACAGAACACTCACTGGACTCACATTGACTCTACAGATATATCTGGGGACAATTGCATTTTCACGATACTGAGTCTTTTTACCCAAGATTATGGAAGAACCTCACATTCATTTGGATATTCTTTAATACTTTTTCAATGTGGTTTATAATTTTCTCTGTAAAGAGTTAATGTATCTTTGTTAGATCAGTAGGTGCTGGGTGGTAAGTGTGCTATGACAGGTAGTATCTGCCCTGATTGCATTATTTACCTGCTTGTTGCTGCTGTAGGAGACATGCAATTGATTTTTTATAGCGATGTTTTTATCTAACAACCTTCCTAACTCTCTTATTAAATCTCGTAATTTATCTGTGAACTCTTGGGCTTTCTATATAAAGTCAGTTCCTCTGTGAATAATGACAATTTTGTTTCCTCCTTTTTAATCATTATACATTTTATTTCTTCTTTCCTTACTACAGGATCTAGGACTGCAAGTTCAACAGGTTTGAACAGTGATGGTGACAGAGACATCTTTGTCTTGTCGCTCATTGAAGGACACGCTTTACCCATTACATTGGGAAGTGTTGTAGGGTTTTTGTGCAGGCTCAATAGCAGGTTAAGAAAGTTCCCTTGTAGTCTACGTTTACCAAGAGTGTTTTCATGAAAAGAGACAGGCAGGATGTTTTTTTCTGCATCTGTTGAGTTGCAGATTGTCTCCTTTGAATTGTTACTAGAGTGAATTACATTAATATATTTGCTAATATTAAATCATCTAACATTCTTGTAATGAACCTAACCATAATGTATTACATTTTTTAATTTGTTAGATTCAACTTGTTAAATTTTTATTTTTGCATTGATGTTCAAAAACAAAATTGTGCTATTTTTGTCTAATTTTGGCTCCAAGGTTATGCATACCTCATAAATTGAATTGAGGAACACTCTTTCCCATTCTGTTTTCTGGAAAAGTTTGTGTTATACTGGTTTAGTCTGTTCTTTGAATGTTTGACTAACTGACCAGTCAAGTCTCTTAGGCCTGATTTTGTTTGTTTGTTGCTTATGTTTTTACTTTATGGAAAGATTTCAATTAAAGATTCAATTTCTCAAAAAAAAAAAATGTGTTAAAATCTCTTACTGTGGTGGTAGGTTTTTAAAAATATACTTATAGTTCTGTGACATTATGCTTCAAAACTCTGTTATTGGAGAAATGCAAATTTAGAATTATCTTCTTGGTGAACTGATTTTTATCATTGTGTAATAACCCTCTTTAAAATCATTTTGTCTGGTAGTAATATACTTAGATCATGTCTTCCTTATTTGATATTTGCCTGGTACCCCTTTTGGATCCTTGATTTTTAATTTTTCTATGTCCTTGTGTTTTACACCTGACTCTTACAAATAGCATAAATACTTGTTTCAACACAGTCTGAAGGTTTTGCTTTTTGACTGCAAAGTTTCTCCCATTCACAGCTGTGGTGATGATAACTGGTACATTTAGATTTAATTGCGCCTTCTTATCATGTGCTTTCTATTTGTCCATTTTTCATGCCTTTTTCTCTTTCCTCAAATTTCTCTTCTCCCCCATCCTCATTCACAGCAGAGGATATTGCTTCCTATTTCACTGAGAAAAATGAGCAATCAGAGGAGAACCTCCACAAGCTCATCCATGGCATCTAGTCACTTCCATGCATCTGAACCCATCTGTGTGCCTTTTCTTCTACCAGGTATAAACTGTTCATTCTCCCAGCAAAGACCAGCCCCACCATTTGTGCACTAAATCCGATGCCCCCCCCATCCCGTTTCTTGCCTTCTCAGTGACTTTGCTCCAGCAATTCTTTACTCTCTGTTCTGTATCATCCATCTTCTGCTCTTTCTGAGATCTTTCCCATAGTCATATGTATGATTTCTTCTTCCATCTTAAGATATTCCTGTCTCTGGAGGTTAATTCCTCCTCCAGCTCCCACTTCACTTCTCTTCTTCATTTTACAGCAAAACTCTTAAGAGTTGTAAATACTTATTGCCTCTGGTTTCTGTTCTCCCATTCTCCGAACCAATTAACATGAGCTGAGTTACCAATGACCTTCACGTTTTAAATCTTGTTCTCATTTCTCATCCTACTTGATCATACAAAAGCATTTGACACAGTGGATTATTCCCCCTTCGTTGAGCTGTTCTGTCCACTTGGCTTCCAAGACATTCAGCTGTCCCCTTGTTCTCTTAGCTCCTTAGTGGCATCTTATTTCCTTTGTCCTTTATTCCTTATCTTTCTCACCACCAAATCTTGGAATGTGCCAAAGCTCAATCCTTGGAATTCTTTTCTCTTTTAACAGCTCTTCCTCCATTGGTGACTTCCTGGTTTAAATATTTTGTCTGTCAATAACTACCAAGTTAATATCTCAGGCCAGACCTCCCTCCTGAAGATCAGATTCATAGGCAATACCGCCCTTGTCTGTAACGTAACACTCCCAGACTGAACTCCTGATCTTGCACCCTTCCTAATCTGATCTAGACACAGTCTCTCCCTTCTCAATGAATGGCAACTCTGTTGATCCTGTTGGTTAAGCCTAGATCCTTAGCATTATCCTAGATACCTTTCTTCTTTCAGACACTACATCCAATCCGCAATCACATTCTTTGGCTTTACCTTTAGGATATATCAAGAATCCCACAATTTTCCCAGCTCCTCTCCTACCACCCTTGTCTGTACCACCAATAGCTGTCACCTGGATTATTACAATGGCCCCCTAAATGGTTTCCCAACTTCCATCCTGGTCTCCCTTCAGTCAATTTTCAACATGGTAGCCACAGTTAGTATGTTAAAATCTTCCGAGGTTTCCCATCTCACTCTTCATGAAAACTCAATTTCTTACATTAGCCTTTAAAGACCTACACAATCTAGGCCCACCCACATCCCCACATCCCACTCTCTGTTGGAGATCTCTGTCCTCACCTCCCATGGCTGATCTCATTCAACATGCTCTAGCCAAGCAGGCCCACTCTCTGGACATGGCTCCTGTCAGTCCTCAGGATCTTTCTACTTGATTCCCCCTTATTGGGACACTTTTCCTTTGCTGACTGCATGGCTTTCTTCCTCATCTCTTTCACTTTTAAAACGTTGCATTGGAGACCGTCTTGACCACAATCCATATTTCCCTGTCTTATTTTGTTTTTCCTATAGCACTATCATCAGACATGCTTTATGTAGCTTATTTATTTTTCGTCTTCTCCCAGTAGAATTAGGGTCTCACTTTTAGCACACTGGTGCAAATGAGAATTTTACTCACTCCCCTCACCTGCCCTTTCCCCCATTCAATGGCTCAGCCAGGTGTCTTTTTTTTTTTTAAAGATTTTATTTATGTATTTGAGAGAGACAGAGAGAGCACAAGTGGGGGGAAAGGGACAGAGGGAGAAGCAGACTCCCTGCTGAGCAGGGAGCACAACGTGGCGCCCTGAGCTGAAGGCAGTGGCTTAACCAACTGAGCCACCCAGGCACCCCTCAGCCAAGTGTCTTTGGACAGTGCATTATCACACACAGGACTGATAGCCCCAAGTATTAATGCATGCTTCAGGAAAGCAGAGATCTGTTTTGCTTGTCGTGTCCCAGCCCCTTAGGATGGCACACACAGGACACTCAATAAATACTTGTAGAATAAATTAATGGTTTGAAAAAAACACATAAAGTAAAAGTTATTAGTTACTTACTGTTTTAAAATAAAACACGGGCCCTCTTAACTAAATGATATACTCCTGGAAAATATAGGATTAATTCATATAACTTATGTCTTAACTAAATGACATAATACTGCAAAATATAGCCTCAAAACAATAATGACACCCAAAAATGGGTGTATTTCCTGCAGCAAATTTACTACAGTAAAATAACCTAGGAAGATAAAAAGGCCCAGTATATACATAGAAGATTGGAAAGTCCGGGAACTCCTTTATTATGTAAGTGCATAATAAAGATAAGAACAAAAGAAATGTTGTCCCCGGCATTTTTAAGCCAATGGCCTACATCTTACTTTTTGCCTTCGCAAAGATTCCCTGCAAATTTTAAAGAGTTCTTTTAAGTGGTAAAACCTTTGGTGATTTGCTTAAATACTCACTACTGCTCAAAATTAGCCCACAGGAAAAGAATAAAGAGATTATAGAAAGCCTCTAGACGGTATCTTTCCCAGTGTCTCTGTTTATTAAACAATTTTATATCTTCTTTATTAAAATATTCATTTAATTATTTTGCATATTTTTTGAAGCCTAAAGTTTTGCTCCTCTTCTGAATTTGTGTGAGCTATTTAAATATTTGACATTAATCTTTTGTTGACAGGAAACATTTCCCCTCAGTTTATGTTTTTATAAAACATAGAGCTTCAACTTTTATTCTGTTAAAACTATAATTCTTCATTTTGGGGATTGCTTCCATTTATTCAAACTTAAAAAGTCCTTTCCCCACTAGAAATATGACTAATATTCACTTTGGTTTTATCTGATTTTCTTTATCTTAGTCTTTATCATCTGACTTAACCCTTTGACCTAAATAGAATTTATTTTGGAGTATTGCAGGAAATTAAGTATAAAACAATCGTTATTTATAAATGCTGTGAACAGTTTTTATAACATTTGTATAAAATTAAGTGGTAATATCTTTTTTAGAGATAGTTGGGTTTAGAGTCATAAAATTCCAACATTTCGAAGAACATTTCAATTTTACTTAAATGTGTTTTAAATTAAATCAACTAGGTTAAATATAACTTTAAAAATAATAAAACTGATTAAAATACACTCCTGTTTAATATCTCTTCCTTTCCTAATCTTCTCTGATTCCTTTACAGTCACAGTGTCAAACATTTATGTTTATAGAACTAGCACTTGGGTTTTGTTTTTTGGGTTTTTTTTATCTTATTTATTTATTTAAGAGAGAGAGAGAGCACAAGCGAGCAGAGGGGAGAGGCAGAGGGAGAGGAAGAAGCAGACTTCCCGCTGAGCAGGGAGTTCTATCTCAGGACCCTGAGATCATGACCTGAGCCAAAGGCAGAAGCTTAACTGCTTAACCGCTTAACGGACTGAGCCACCCAGGCGCCCCTTGGGTTTTGTTTCTTAAAGCTGATTTCTTTCATGGGTATTAACAACAGGATTTGTAATGTTGGAGATGACTCAATTATTCCTGGAACCTACATCTTAAAACAGGCATTAAAAAAATGATGAAATGACATGAAACCATGAAATAATGTCTTTGTGATTTTTTTTTTTAAATAATGAAACAAGGAAATAGTCTCCTGAAAAAAAATGTTAATGGCTGTATTTTTAAAGTTTTTTTTTTTTTTAAAGATTTTTATTTGACAGAGAGAGCACAAGCAGAGGAAGAGGGAGAAGAAGGCTCCCCACTAAGCAGGGAGCCCAATGTGGGACTCGACCCCAGGACCCTGAAGGCAGCTGCTTAACTGACTGAGCCACCCAGGTGTCCCTGTATTTTTAAAGTTCTTATGAGAGATATGGGAAATAGGTATTACTGATTGAAAAAGAGAGTGCACATTTTTGGTGCATAAACAAGTTTATCCATCCCTGCATAACACATTGCCCCAGCATTGACAGCTTAAAACAACAACTGACTACTTTTCACAGTTCTGTGAGTTGACTGACCTCATCTTGGTGATTCTGATTTGGAGTCTTTCATGCTTTTGTCATCACATGGTAACTGGGGCTGACATCATCTGAAGGTTTATGTTGGACATCCACGATAGCTTCTTCACTCATGTGATTTACACCTCAACTGGGTGGGTTGGTCAGGCATCTGTCTCTGCACGTGAGCTCTCTTCGAGTCTAGGTTGGGTTTCCTCACAGCATGGTGGTCTCAAGGTAAATTTCCAATGGCTACTTGCTTCTCCCAGGGCAAGAGTTCTAAGAGACCAAGGCGGAGGCTACAAGGCTTCTTGTGTTCCAGCCTTAGAAATCACAAAGCATCGCCACTACTGCGGTCTATTTGTTACATGGAGCTAGCCCAGATTCGGTATGGGGAAAGACTACACCAAGACATGCCTACTGGAAGGTGGAATTCACTGGGAGGCCATCTTTGGAGACCAGCTACCGCAACGGTTTTCTACCACATTTTACATGGTGACTGGTAAAGATGGTGCCCAAAATGACATCAAAGGAATATGATGTGGGGGTGCCTGGGTGGCTCAGTGGTTAAGCATCTGCCTTCGGCTCAGGCCATGATCCCAGAGTCCTGGGATCAAGCCCTGCATCGGGCTCCCTGCTCTGCAGGAAGCCTGCTTCTCCCTCTCTCACTCCCCCTGATTGTGTTCCCTCTCTCTCTGTCTCTGTCAGATAAATTTAAAAAATCTTAAAAAAAAAAAAAAAAGAATATGATGTGGTTAAAAAATACAAAAAAAAAATCAGGAATGATTCTTTAATTACTATGCAGCCAAGTGTGAATTTCCCAGTTTATTTTTCAATCTTTAGATAATCCATATAGCTCCAACTTGTGACCATTTTCCCTTCTGCTACTTTGGAGAATTTACCTGTGTATTCAAACTGATACCAAAGAATGAGAAAAGGGCCGACCACCCATCCACTCCCCACTGGGTGATACCACAAGAAAGTCAGGCACCTTGAAAGGCACATCTCTGTATTAAGTACTAGGTGTGCATGACAACCTATCACAGAACAATAGTTGGTATACTGAAAATGTCGTAGAATTTTAGACCTTGAAGGGATTTGAAGATCAGTCTTCATCTTCAAGACGCTCTACCTAAGACCCAGAGTAGTTAAGCAACTTACTAAAGGTTCACATAAATCACTGAACACATTCTAACTTCTGGTCCACAAATTTGCACTACAACATGCTGCCTTTTTCATTTACCTGGTAGTATTTCAATCAAAATGCTAAGTTATGAACAAGGCAACTGGACTTGGGTATGGTTGATCCTTTTTAAATTTTAAGACTTAAAAAGTGAAAGCTGTGGGGTGCCTGGGTGGCTCAGTCAGTTAAGCAATGACTCTTGATTTTGGCTCAGGTCAAGATCTCAGGGTTGTGAGATTGAGCCCCACGTTGGGCTCTGTGCTCAACACAGAATCTCTGCTTGAGATTCTCTCTCTCCCTCTGTCCCTTCCCCCCACTTATATGCTCCAAATAAATAAATAAGTAAAATCTTTTTAAAAAATAAAAATAAATAAAAAGTGATAGCTTTGAGATAGTGAAGAGTATAGAGTGAAGTATGGAGAGAAAAAAAGCCCAAGTTTATTCTACACCAGTGTTCTCCAAATTTGAAGTATGAAATCTTTTTAAAGAAAAAAGAAGGGGGGGAAGCCCTCAATAGCCATATTGTTGATTTAAACTTTTTATTTAAAAATTACAAGAATATATTCAAATATAAAACTTGGTATAAATTTCTTATGCTTAGAGCACGTACACAACTATAAAACCAAAACAAACTTGCAAGTTGTTCAATAATATCCAGCATTTATACTAGTTAATAGGTACTAGGCTCTTTACATATACTGACTCATCTAATACTCACAACAACCAATATTAGTGCACACTATTATTACACCCATTTACCAGATGAGCAAATTGAGACAGAGATAACAGTCAGCAGCAGACTGAGCAACTTGTCCAGTGTTCTACAGCTGGTAAGTGGGAGAACTGGGTTTCACAAAAAGTTCAAAGATAATTAAGTGAATGTGAAGAATGATATTGTTTGATGGGAATTAAATCACTGCTTGTAATGTGGGCATGGTACTGACTTTAACAGTGCAGAATTTTGGGTTTTAACATACCTGCATGAAAATAAGCTGGAGAGTGGCTAATTTCTCCCATCACTTTTTCCCTCTTCTGTCAACCGCGAAATACACCATAGCAGAGCACAGATTAACGTCATTTGGTCTTCATTTGAAGGGGATGCTTGTTAGAAATTGTCTACATCTGCTCACTCATCAAGGTTTGGGTTTTGGTGTTTTTTTTTTGAGACAATCCCTGATTACTCTTTTTTCTTTACTATTGAGATATAATTCACATACCGTAAAGTCCACTCTTTTAAAGTGTGCAATGCAGTGGTTTTTAGTATATTCACAAAGTTGTACGACCATCACTACTACCAATTCCAGCATATTTTCATCACATCAAAAGAACCCCTCCCCCCAATTAGCAGCAATTCCCCATTCTCCTCCCCACCAGGCAGTGGTTTGGCAACTCCTAATTTATTTTCAGTCTGTATGGGTTTGCCTATTCTGGACATCTTATGTAATAGAATCATAAAATATATGGGCTTTTGTGTTTGGCAGCTTTCATTTAGCATACTTTTTCAAGATTCATCCGTGTTGTCTGTATCAGTACTTCATTCCTTTTTATAATAACATGGGAATCATATTCCTTATATGGATAAACTACCTTTCATTTATACATTCCTTAATTTATAGAACTGGTAATTGGGTTGTTTCTACTTTTGAGCTATTACAAATTGCTGCAATAAACATTTGCATGCAAGTGTTTCTTTTCTTTTTTAATGGCTTTATTTATTTATTTACAGACAGAGAGAGTGAGAAAGCACAAGCAGGCGGAGCTGCAAGCAGTGGGAGAGGGAGAAGCAGGCTTCACGTTGAGCAGAGAGCCCGATGTGGGCCTCGATCCCAGGGCCCTGGGATCATGACCTGAGCTGAAGGCAGACGCTTAACCGACTGAGCCACCCAGGCGTCCCTCGTGCAAGTGTTTCTGTAGACATGTTTTCAACATCATGACGTTGAGCTGTCAAACTGTTTTCCAAAGTAACTGCATCATTTTACATTTCCAACAGCAATGTAAGAGGGTTCTAAATTCTCCACTTCCTCACCAACACTTGATATTGTGATACTGACTTTTTAATTATACCCATCCTAGTGGATGTGAAATGATATCTCACATGGTTTTGATTTGCATTTCTCTAAGGGCTAATGATGTTGAGCATCTTTCCATGATCTTATTGGCCATTTGCATATCTTCTTCGGAGAAGTATGTATTGAAATCCTTCATCCATTTTATAATTGGATTTTTTGTCCTTTTTTTGTTCAGCTGTAAGAGTTCTCAGTAAGGTTTGACAGGGTGATATTGCTAGACACCAATGCAATAATAAATGCAGAAAACATGGGCTCAGAAATTGCATGGTTATACTCAGTTATAAGGTGGTCATCCATGAGATCCAGAATCAAATCTGCTTGCACTGAAGTTTTTATCATTTTTTAAAAAATACACATTTTTAGGGGTGCTTGGCACGCTCAGTCAGTAGAGCATGCGACTCTTGATCTTGGGGTTGTAAGTTCAAGCCCCACATTGGGGGCAGAGATTACTTTAAAATCTTTTTAAAAAATACACATTAAAAAAGTACACATTTTAGATGGGTTAGCCTGGTGATGGGTATTAAAGAGGGCAGGTATTGAATGGAGCACTGGGTGTTATATGCAAACAATGAATCATGGAACACTACATCAAAAAATAAATACATAAATAAATAAATACACATTTTAAATGTTTAATAAAGAAATATTCCCTCCACTTATTACCCCGAAAAGTAAATTGTTCAAAGAAACTAAAGCAGTGTTAGTTATACTAGTAAAAGCATCATAAAATTATTTTCCTAAAGCTTAGGATACAAAATGACTGTATTTCAATATTATGGACCATGTAGTAATTAAGAATTATAAGTATCTAGACCATGGAAATATATTCATGAAACAATGTTAACTACAAAATACCTATCTTATACAAATGCACATTCATATACTTTAATAGATTTATAAGTATTTCTGTCATTTTTTTCTTCAGACGATATCCATAAAAATATATCTATTCTTATAAATCTATTAAAATATATGAATATACTTATAAATGTTTCTATGTCATCTGTCTTCAAACAAAACCTATTTTGAACAGATTATATGTATATTTATGAATCTATTAAAATATATGAATGTGCTTTGACAAATTGGATCCCTTGGTTTCAAAAAACCAGTTTCAGAAAAAATGGTTCTATTTTATGAATAAGCATTCTTCACAAAATTTCAGTGCTCAAAACAAATATGGGAATTTGGGGGAATAGATTAGGTAAATGTCTTTATGGTAGAAACTCTGAGGCTCTAATCCATTAATATTCATCATGAAGCTCTAAAATGAAAAAAGTTCTTATTATTTATCTCAAAGTCTGTTATTTTCATCATGATTTATACTTATTTTACGTGCATAAGCAAATTTGTATAAATCTTATTTGCATTTGTTTAGTGATTTGTTTAGTGTTTAAAACTATAAATTCTTTTTTTTTTTATTAAAACTATAAATTCTAACAGGATAAATGTATCTGTGTTCTTCACCATTGTTTCTAGTGCCCCAGCCAGGGGATATAGTAGGAGCTCAATAAATATTTTTGTAGTGAATGAATTATTGGAGGAGCATCTTCAGGGACTAGTGCTTAAGTTACACACTTTGGGAACTACCATTCTAAAGTTACTCAATTGTATAATAACTAACTTCAAAGAAAAAAAATGTGTTAACACCTCTAGGCCACTAGAGATCCATTTAATGAAATTACTGCTTCACTTCAGTGGAATCAGTTACTACTTCAGGGAACTGTAGAGATTTCTCAGAGAGCACATCATGACCTGGAAAAATCTTGCAAAAATCATTTTTATACTCTAAAAACTCCAACTCAAGAACAGTAGTAAAAATTTCAGTTACCTTGGAATAAGCTGAAAGGAATCATGTGTGCATCCATGCCAACAATTTTGGGGACACATTTGGCAACATGAGATTTTTCCATCAAGGATATTTGTTTCTTTTAATAGTTCAAATATGAAAAGCAGATATTCCTTCTGGAAATTGCAAATTATTGACTGATTCTCTTTTAAGTGATTTTGTATAGAACTTTTTTGTTTTTTTGCTTTGGTGGAGGGGGATAGTCCACTGTTAAGATAGCTTTTAAAAATATCTAAAATAGGGGCACCTGTGTGGCTCAGTTGGTTAAGCAACTGCCTTCGGCTCAGGTCATGATCCCAGGGTCCTGGGATCAAGCCCTGCATCAGGCTTCCTGCTCAGCAGGAAGCCTGCTTCTCCCTCACCCTCTCCCACTCCCTCTGCTTGTGTTCCCTCTCTCGCTGTCTCTCTGTGTCAATTAATTAAATAAATAAAATCTTAAAAAAAAAAATCTAAAATATACAGTTTAAGGGCACCTGGCTGGCTTAGTCATAAAGCATGCAACTCTTTATCTCTGGGTCCTGAGTTGGAGCCCCAAGTTGTGGGTAGAGATTACTGAAAAAAATAAAATCTTTAAAAATAAATAATAATAATTTAAAATAAAATAAATGGTTTACATGTTAAAGTTTTAGGATAGTTAGAAAGTGCTATATTTTTAAATAACCTTTTGTGAAAGTTATATAATAGTATTGTTTAAAAAAATGAGAAAGCTGCATACTTTTCATTAACTACTAAGACTCATGAATTTCCTCTACTTGTCCTCCAGATGTGCTAAAAAAAAAAAAAAGCTAATTTCATTATTTGAGAGTAGTATTGAAGGAAAAAAAATAAAAATTGGTATAAAATTTAACTATTTTTTCTCCAGTTACCAAAATGGAAAGAATTTCACCAGCTGTCAATACTTCAACATCACTACAAGCTTAGCTTATGCCTAAATTTGAAACCTTAATATTTGGCGGTGGGGGAGGGGGCAAATGTCAAGTCAAACAAAGAATGTATTTCCAAAGCAGCATTTGCAAAGGTTAATCTGAGTGGACTACAGAGGGGAAAGTGCAGTTGTCCAATGATCGATCCAAGACCCCCTTCTCGGCTTTTTTTCCTGGTTAATAAACCACCAGGGAGAGATAATTTTTAAACTTAATTTGCTGAAATGAGAATTTACTAACGTATAAAAAATTTTACCCAAATTTGAGAATTTTCCTAAATTGATTTTCATTGTGAGATTAAAGATCTCTTGCAAAACATAAAGGAGTCATGACTACTTGGTAATCTGCAGGGAGAAAATTTACAGAATCCCAAAGCCAGAGCCCTTAAAGCTCAGAGATCCCCTGGGCATTCAAGGCCATTGTGGCCCTGAGAGTGAAGTGGCTTTCCCAGGAACACAGTTCTCCTGACTCCCGGTCTAACTCTCTGTTCCCCAACTCCGGAGCTAGCTTGGCACCGGCTAGAGTGAAGGTCAAAGTCAACAGACTAATCTGCAGTCCGCTGGCTGTGAGGATCCTTCTACCTGAGGGAGTTTTAAAATATGGTTCATGAAAGGGCATTTCTAAACATTTTATTACAAAGACACAATCCAGACAAAAGATGGTTTGGGTGGGTAGAGGTGAGGAAAAGAACACGTAGAGGAAAAAAAAGCGCAGTTTCTTGGAGACTTGTCAGGAGCTGAGAGTATGGAAGAGGGATCGGGGAGGGGATGGGGCACGGCGTAATAAAAAGCCAAGTGTAGAGTGGAAAGGCGACTACGCAGCACAAAAGCAGTGGAGTAGAGAAGTGGGCTTGATTTTTCTAGAGCTGCTTCAAAAGGAACCACGGGGGAGCCTTGCGGAGACTGAAGGCGGGGTGCGGGGCGCAGGCAAGCGGCGAATACTCCGCAGCTCCCAGGCCGGGGAATACTCAAAGCTGGGGCGAAGCAGCCGAGCTCCCCGCGGCACTGCTTGCCCGGGTAGGCACTCACGGTCCTCCCCCAGCTCTCTCTGCGCCCCCCCTTCCGGGCCCCTCCGAGCTCCCGGGCGCCGCACCGCTCCCCACCTCCACCCGCGCGGCCCTCCGGTCGGCGTTCCCGGGCCCGCTCGGGGCTCCGCGCCCTCCCTGCGCTCAGCCCCTAGCGGCGCGTCACTGCGAGGCCGGCCTCCGCGCGCCTCCCTCCTCCTCCTCCTCCTCCTCCTCCTCCTCTCCCGCAATACGCGATCCAGCTTGGGGAGGCGGGGAAGCAGCCGGAGCTCGACAGCCGCGGCAGCCACCCTGCAGCCGCCCGACGGAGGCGCGGTCCCTAGGCCCTGGTGCCCCGGCGGGCCCCTGGGGGAGTGGGCGCTGCGCCCGGAGAGCCGCCAGGCTCGCCCCAGCCCGGCGTGGGGGGCGCAGAGGTGAGCGGGTCGGGGAGCAGCGCGAGACCAGGTGGCGGCGGCGGGGTTGAGGGTCAAGATGCAGTCGTCGCCACACGCTGCCTGGGTCCTCCCCGGATTCCGCGCCCTCTGCGGGCGTCCGTCCTCATCTCCAGGCACCGGGAGGTGGGGAGTGGGAAGGCGGGGGAAGGGTGTCTGTTCCACCGATTGCGCCTTCTACTCCTCTTGGTCTTCCGCGAGCTCCCCAGAAAGTCCTGAGGCTGGGCCCAGGAGAACGGAGGCCAGGAGAGACACCGTCCCAGGTAGGATGTGCCCCACAGGAAAAGGACGGGCAGGTTACCTTCGCCTTCCTAATAGTCTAGCTACCACTTTGGGTTCAGGCAGCGCACCTCACAGAATATCATGCAGCGCTGCTTTGCGAAAAAGTATTTCTAGTAGTCATTTTGTTTATTAGCCAATTATGCGACCCTGGTGTGTTAAGGCCATTATGTGTTAGGAGGTAATTGGCCTCTTCTTTGAAGTGTCCTAAATTATCTTTGTGCCCCGTGTTCAGCCACAGCCAAAACTTGTTGAAAATTATGCCCTAAAAATCTTGCTCTTAAAATAGAGCAGAGAGATAAAATTTTGTCCAGAGATTTCCGTTTATTATCTTCCCCACCCCTTGGAGAAGGATTGGTGTCAGTTTTTACTCCTCAGGCAGTTCGTTTTTTAGATGGAAAAACTTATTCCGGGCCATGGTTAATTATCACTCATCACTGTGGTGGGTGAAATTGGGAGAAGTAGAATTTGAACTCCTGCCCCTTCCCCCACCCTCAGGATTAAGACTGAGTCCAGTAACAGCCCCACTCCTGGGGACCCTTAAAATTCTCTCCAAAACACCTCCTCCAGGCCTCCCTGCCCGGCCCCACCCCCCACACAGTCTTTCCACTTTTATTATTTTTTGGTTGTGTTGATCTCCTCTGTTTATTTTTTTTCTTTTGGTGAGTCTGTATTTTTTTTACCTTGCATCTCTCCCTCTCTTGTTTCCAAGCTTAAAAGCTATTTACAGAAGAACAATACTCATCCTAGGTATTTTGCAGGCTATTTAGAAATGGTTTGCGGTTTCTTTCATTTAGCTAGTCAGTCTTTTTTTTGGCGGGGGGGGGGGGGTTGAGACAGTATAAACAATGATAAATTGAGCTAATTGTACAAAAAGGAAATGAAAAGCTGTATTCAAGCCACTTCTTGTTTTACTGGTGACATGGGAAATATACTTGTAGTGAATGAGTGTAATTATATTTTAATACTGAAAATGTAGCACAGATGAAGGCAAATACAATTTTAAAGAAAGGATCATAAATGAGTAAGAAAGGTGAGAAAGAGGGTACCTCAGAAGTTGGAAAGAGTAGGACTGCAGTTTCCAAAAAGGACACAATCAGGACATCAGGAGAGGCGTTTATTCAGTGCTCAGCCAGTAACCATGACATTGACATATCACTTACTTTGGCCTGCCATGTCTTGATCAGCAAAGAGAGGGATCTTACCTGTAGACCTATTACATGTCTTTTGGTCCTCACATTTTTTTGATACATTCAACAACAAAGAATATTTATTGCATCTTATTTACAGGGCTGATTCAGTGTCTGGTGGGGACCCATATCCTGGTTCATAGACTATCATCTTGCTGTCCTCACTTGGGAGAAAGAGAGAAAGAGCTCTCTAAGGTCTATTTTATAAGGGCACTAATTCCATTCAAGAGAGTTCTACCCTCATGACCTAATCGCCTTCCAAAATCCACACTTTCTAATACTTTCCATTGGGAGTTAGGATTTCAGTATAAGAATTCAAGGTGGCAGGCGGTGGGGGGTGGGGGTGGGAACACAAGCATTTAGTCCTTAACAAGAGTTGATCTTTTTAAGCAAGTGACCATAACTATATGCTGTGGAATCTAGGGTGGGTAAAGAGAAACCAGGAGGAGGCTGATGGAGAGTGAGAAAAGAGTGGATCAGTGCATCAGCTTTCTTCGGCCGACTTGAATTATCACTGCAACTCTTTGACTAAGATTATTGGAAGGCTCCGAGATGGTGTTTGGAGATGTCAGAAAGTGAATGACTGAGTGGGGTGGAGCAGAGATTCATTGTTTTTGATGAATGACTGATGGAAACAAGAGGCCATGAGGATGAACGCCTTATCCATTTGAATGAAGACATCCTGGAGAAGGATGACAACTGTTGGTTGGCCCAGAGAGGAAGACTATGTGTGTAAGACTATGTTTGTCAAAGTCACTAGTGATAGAGTAAGCTAGAAGTCTGTAGAGGACAACAGTGCTTAAAGGGAGGTTTTACGAGGTGCCACGAGCCTCAAAGGAGCTGAGTGTCCGTAGGAAAGGAGAAGAAAGGTTCAGATGTGGCCTTGCAAAGTCAAAAATACACCTACCCCATCCTTGTGGCTCTGGGGGATTACAGTTTCTTGATAACCTATCTAAATCATCAGGTTGTAGATGTCATCCAGATCTCTGAGGACAAATTAATGCCCTAGATGTTTATATGTGAAACAAATTAGGTTCTATTTATATAGCATAACAGCTGCCATTCAGCCAGAGGAATGTCAAGGAAACCCTTCTAAACAAAATCTTAGGAGGCCATGTAGCTGAGTATAATCCAGTTCTTTGACCCTGATGATTTAATACTTGAAGTATTAAATGCAAACAGCAGGTCAGATGGCCATTCAAGAAAACTGTGACCTTGAAATTTCAAGGAACCCATGTGCTACTTAAATACACTTTTAAATTAAGCTCATAAAGTTGAAGTGTCACAGTGTTAAATATAAAGTGATATTACTATTATTATATAGCTTTAAGACTTGGAAACAAAAGGGTTTTAGTATTGGACTGCAGGCGTCAAGTACAACCTCTTTGTTTCCCATGTGACAGAGGAAACAGACTCAGAAAACAAGATTTCAGAAGCCTCAGCCTGTCCTTCCTCCTCAATACCTCAAAAACAAAACTTCCCCTCAATGTCATAGTCTTCTCAATTCTTTCGTCTGTATTACCTGGGAATAGCATTAAATGAAAAGGTAGAGAGACTCTGGGGCCTTGCTAGTCAAAGTGTGGCCCATGAACCACTAGGACCAGGGGCATCACCTGGGAGCTTGGGAGAAACAGTATCTTGAGCCTCACGCCAGACGTAGAGAATCAGAATGTGCATTTTAACAAGATCTCATATTCACATGGAAATTTGGTAGGCAGCATTCTAGAGCAAGACAGTCCACTTGGAAACCCATCCACTCCAATCAGCAGGGCCTCTGATGCCTGGAGAGCTGGAGTCCCTTGTGAGACAGAAAGAAAAGATACCATTGCTGGACCATTCTGGGATGTTATGACCATTCTGAATGTTATGAAACAACAGGAACAAAGTATGCTGTGCAGTGGGATGACACATTTTAAGGAGTGGTACTGACCTTTCCAGAAAGCGGAGAAAGGGATATTGCAAAATAGTGAGTGGTCCTTCTGACACTGCTCCTGCCAGAGGAGGAGAAGGGGCGGGGCAGCACACGTTCCTCAGCTTCCCGCATTCGGGGCAACTGTTACTCTCTGGCTAGTGTTATTTTTCATTATTACAAACAACAATGCAAAAATGAGCATAAATGAGGATCAAAATGCCACATTTGTTATTTCCAAATACCAAACTAAATATTGGTTTGAATCCTGAATCGTTTAGTAGAGTTGTTTTCAAACGTGGCCACGTTAGAACACCCGATGATCTTAAAAAAAAAAATCCTGATGCCCAAGCTGGACTCCAGAGCAATTAAACACAAATCTGGGTGGAGGTGACTAGGTATCACTGTGTTTTAAAGCTCCTTGGGTCATTGCAGTGTGCAGCTAGAGCTGAGAACCACTGCTTTAGTAGCTCTGAGACTACAATTCTGCCTCTCCACTTACTCAAGTGATGGGATCCTCTGTGACTCCCAGAGCACCAGGCAGAGTCAGCAAGCTTCATGCTCTTGCTTGTGTGTTTGAAAGCCAGTGGGGCAATTTGGGAGATGCCACAATCTCTACTCAGAACTCGGGACTGGGATATAGGCAGGACACTTGGGTTCCTGTGTGTGAGTCTAGTAACTCTTTTCCCCCTTAGGCAACATATATGATTAGGGGTACGTTGGCCAGGTCACCTTGGATCGTTGAATGAAATGAGCACTGATTTAATGACTTCTGGTTCCTTTAACTCCTCTTGATTCCTAAGATAGCCCATGATCTCTCCAAGAGGATGTTGATGTTTTGTATTACTCCAGCGCCTCTGACCTCTGCCTGGCCTTCTGAGTGCATGGGGAGCAGATAATTACCACCCCTTCTGTCTTGAAAAGTGTGAAATGCAACGTGTAATAGATTCAAAAATAGTGCGTTTTCTCCTTTCCCAGGATCCGAGTTAGACATTAAGATCACTAGCTAATGCTGAGGAGTGAACCACGGTCAGAGAAGGAGAATATACTAACCTGAGCACAACCATCACTGTTCCAGCTTGTCCCCCCACCCCCCTAAAGAAAAAGCCCTTAAATTCTGTACCTGCACCAAAGTGACACGTGCCTTAGCTGGACTGCCTGGGCTCTAATCCTGGCTCCCCGACTTTCGCACTCATCACCTTGGACATATTAATTAATTACCTTCTGCTTGCCTCAGTTTCCTCATCTTCTAAATGGGCATGACAATATTAGCACCTATCTCATAGAGCGGTCGTGGGGTTCAGTCTGTTAACACAAACAGCACAAACAGCTGGTACATAGAATGTGCTTTATGAGTATTAGGTAATATTATTGTTTTTCTAAAGATGAACTTACAGGTTTTTTGGAGTCATTGTGATCATTGTGATCCATTTGTAGGGTAAAAAGTTGAGTTTTTCTGTGTCTAGTCTAAATTCTAACTTTCGTAAAAAAACCCCAAAACATGTTTTTTGAAGCATTCTACCTGTTCCTGTAAAATCCATTAAATCCTCTGTGGTGACCCACATCTGCTGTAAGCATAAAAGAAATTGTACAATGGGGATGGAACGGAAGAGTATTTTTTGTTCAGATCCAACAGCGACACTGATTCATGGCCATCTGATGTGTTTTCTTGAGCAAGTTATTACAAATATCAACATTTCCGATGTTAGTCACTTAAGTAAAAGAGAATTTGACAGATTTTTTCAGGAAAAATAACTGCATCGTATTCTATGAAGCCAACAAATAAAAGGGGAAGAAAAAGATTTCATAAGTATTGTGTAATTTAAGACCATAAAAACATTGCTAATCCCATTTTCATTGGAGAACTTTCTCAAGAAATATCATTTCTTGAGAAATATCCCTTCTATCATGAATGATAGAAGTCAGTGGTATTTAATTAATCCTCTGTTATATTTTAAAGTCTGTTTTTCTTAAAATATTATTTAAATGCCGGGGAGGGGTTCATTTTTTATTAACTGGTCTATCTTACTGTCATTTAAAAATAAGGTCACTCATTAGCTATTGAGGTATTTAGGATAATTTATGGACTCCACCCCGAATGATTCTAGCCAGTTTTAAATAGGGTTTTTTGGTGGCTTTTCTGTCTTCTCTTGTCATGTATACCCTCACATGCTAGCGCAGTCCCTGCCACCTCTAATGGCATTTCTGACTGGCTGCCTCTGATCTGGGTAATCACTTGGTAGAACTGTGTTTTTTAAAAAATTCTAGGCGAAAACTTGAGTCTCTTGCCTTTTGTGCTCTGCTTCTCGAAGAGAGGTCTGGAGACCAGCAGCCGTTGGCACGACCTTGTTGGAAAGGAAGACTGTCGGGCCTCACTCCCGACCTACTGAATCAGAATCTGCATTTTAACAAGATTCTCGGGTGATTCATGTGCACATTAAAATTTTAGAAGCCCCACTTTAGGATATCAACTTTGTGACAGTTCATTTTTCTACTCTGACATCCTTTGTTAGCTTACAAGTTATGTCTGGCTGGGTTCAAGGTTTTTATAGCTTGCCAAAATATTTTACCTCTAGAAATGAGGGGTGTTATTATAATGTCTGGAAGTGGATGAATGCTTGGTAATAGGTAATTGATGATTTTATTTTCTCTCCCCTAGGATTTCTCTGGTGATCTTGAAAGAGCCCGTATCATGGAATCGATCTCTATGATGGGAAGCCCTAAGAACCTTAGCGAAACTTTTTTGCCGAATGGCATAAATGGTATCAAAGATGCAAGGAAGGTCACTGTGGGTGTAATTGGAAGTGGGGATTTTGCCAAATCGCTAACGATTCGACTTATTAGGTGTGGCTATCATGTGGTTATAGGAAGTAGAAATCCCAAGTTTGCTTCCGAATTTTTCCCTCATGTGGTTGATGTCACTCATCATGAAGATGCTCTCACAAAAACAAATATAATATTTGTTGCTATACATAGAGAACATTACACCTCCCTTTGGGACCTGAGACATCTGCTTGTGGGTAAAATCCTGATTGATGTGAGCAATAATATGAGGATAAACCAATACCCAGAATCCAATGCTGAATATTTGGCTTCATTATTCCCGGATTCCCTGATTGTCAAAGGCTTTAATGTTGTCTCGGCTTGGGCACTTCAGTTAGGACCTAAGGACGCCAGCCGGCAGGTATGTATTTTTTTTTTAATTTTTAAAATTTTAATTTCTTCTTATTTAATTATTGAAGCATAGTTGACATACAGTGTTATATTAGTTTCAGGTATGTAAGATGGTGGTTCAACAGTTCTGTACGTCACTCGGTGCTCACCATGAGAAGTGCGGTCACCATCTGTCACCGCACAACATTATTAAAGTACTATTGACTATGTTCCCTCTGCCGTACTTTTCATCTCCGTGGCTTACTTATTTTATAACTAGAAGTTTGTACTTCTTAATCCCCAATTTTATTGGTATTTATCTGGTATTTTGTATTCATATAGTGAAACAAATGTCAGACATTTAAAAACCACATTCTGACACTCTCCAGTGATTATCATTTTGAAAACTGTGTATGAGCCCCTGAAAATTCATGTCCTGACCTTGTAAGGGTACATTTCTATCCCTATAAAATAATGTGGAAAGCTGAGAAAATTACTTGGACTTTCCTGTCATAACCAGCTAATTCAGGAAAGGGCAAAGTTGGCTGACGAATGATGGGACACATTGCGCTGGGTCTCTCCTGGCTTTCTCAAAAATAGAAACAATAAGAAACATGTCTTTTTTCTACCTCTGTCTATCTCCCCAACTCTCCTCTCTCCCGCCCCCCCTCCCTCCTCCTTCCTGGCAGCTATTTGGTAACAGTATTCCATCTGTGTAAGAAACACTATTTAGTATGATCCTCAAGAAGAATGCTTTAGAAGAGCCTTTTTATTTTATGAAGATTATTCGTAGAATTTAAAACAGTGCAGTTCGTTTTATTTAAAGTGTAGATTTTAATCTGTGTGGGGAGGTAGATCGGATTTCTTAGGTTCTTTTTTAGGGTATGTGTTCTATCTAGTTCAACTTGAGAATAAAGAAGACGGGGAGCTCCATCAATGCCTTTATGGAACGAGAGCTTTTATAAGTAAACACATAAAATAGTGCACCTTAAATATTTTTTAAAGGTGTCGTTATGCGGGTGCCTGGGTGGCTCAGTCGTTAAGCGTCTGCCTTCGGCTCAGGTCATGGTCCCAGGGTCCTGGGATCGAGTCCCACATCGGGCTCCCTGCTCGGCGGGAAGCCTGCTTCTCCCTCTCCCACTCCCCCTGCTTGTGTTCCTGCTCTCGCTGTCTCTCTCTCTGTCAAATAAATAAATAAAATCTTTAAAAAAAAAAAAAGGTGTCGTTATGCATTAGAGGTGAGCATGATGATAAAGTACTTTCATTATTTTTGTTCATAAAGACAGTTCATGCCTTAGATTCAGTGTCTTAGAAAATGAATTCAAGTATTGTATCACCGTGATAACCATTCACTTTCAAATCTTTAATTTGGAAGACTAGTAAAAGATTATATACTTTCTAAATCCTTTTTTCTTTTGGATATCCATCAAAGTTTAGGAATGGATACATACCAAACAAACTAGGGATAAACCTAAATTTAATCCTTTGCCCATAATTGTGGTAATTTTAATTCTTTAACAACTACAAAAAATACAAACTACAAAAAATATGGAATTGAATTCAAAGTGAGCTACAGAAGTAGTTTCATTTGTATTCCATAGTCCTGCCTTTGTTATGAATGTTTGATTTATACATTTAGGTTTGTAAATTAAATGAATTTTAA
>NC_138380.1:66470931-66488256 GCF_054177405.1 Leptonychotes weddellii | reverse complement strand
CAGGTCTATATATGCAGCAACAATATTCAAGCTCGACAACAGGTTATTGAACTTGCCCGTCAGCTGAATTTCATTCCTGTTGACTTGGGATCATTATCATCAGCCAGGGAGATTGAAAATTTACCCCTGCGACTCTTTACTCTCTGGAGAGGGCCAGTGGTAGCCGCCATTAGCCTAGCCACGTTTTTCTTTCTTTATTCCTTCATCAGAGATGTGATACATCCATATGCTAGAAACCAGCAGAGTGATTTTTACAAGATTCCTATTGAGATTGTGAATAAAACCTTGCCCATAGTTGCCATTACTTTGCTGTCCCTGGTATACCTAGCAGGTCTCCTGGGAGCTGCTTATCAGCTTTATTACGGCACCAAGTATAGGAAATTTCCACCTTGGTTGGAGACCTGGTTACAGTGCAGAAAGCAGCTTGGATTACTAAGTTTTTTCTTCGCTTCGGTCCATGTTGCCTACAGCCTCTGCTTACCAATGAGAAGGTCAGAGCGGTACTTGTTTCTCAACATGGCTTATCAGCAGGTATGGAACATGCTTGTTATTCATCAGATACTAGTAAAATACCTTATCAGTATAATCTGTAAAATGTGAGATTTAAAATAGTGTCAAATTTTACAGACCTTGTGATGGAAATTTTGGCATATTTAGGGAGGGGAAAGAATTTGTTCTTTATACAGTGTTTCTGTATAAGAATTATGTGGCCGATTCAAAATCATTTAGGCTAAAAGCTGCTGCTATCCCTTTCTTTGAAGAATAAGAACAGAAATAAAGGGTTAGTAGGTTTTTTCATTCCTTTTTTTTTTGTTATGACTGCAATGATTGCTTTTAGCATTAAACAGTTATTTCAATGTTTAATTTGGCCGTGTTCTGTGAAATGATAAGGCAATTCTCAGTAAACATATGCGATAAAATTAGAACCACTGAAAATACAAAACAGAATAGGAAGCCAAGATCAGGAGGCATACATATACAAGGCTTTTGTTATCAAAAAGAGGAGGAAATCACTCAGGTGAAGCTTTAGTTCCTGACGCGAACCTTTATAGCACTCAGCTCTGAACGAAAATCTCACAAAGCTTCATGCAAGGAGCTTGATGATGGAGCCGAGTATGAGTTTCCTCAGTGATTCCCATTCAGCAAATGTAACATGAGGGGTTTCACTGATGCTGTTTGATGTAGCATTTACCAGTGACAGCGAGGACACTGCACCAAAACAAATGGGAGCTTTTGCATTTCATAAGGAACCAAGGCATCATGATCCAAGTATGTAGCGCTTGGTACTTAGGCCTATTTCAACAGTTTCAACCTAAAATAATGTGAAAAAAATTAGTAAATTGATGTTCTTTAAGCCATTGTCTCTGTAAAACCCTTCTTCTCTTAACTGAATACGAAGGCTTTGATAACTGCTCCACCAGCCCCCTCACTGGGCATGGAGTTGTTTGCACAGATCTCAGCCCCTCACGGAGGCCGAGCCTGGACACCATCTTAAATTCTTCAAGCTCCTTCTGCCTCAGCCCTTACCTTCCCCCTCCCTGAGGCCCTTCTACTCTGCTCTACTTTCACTTTTTTCAATAGCGTTTACCACCTCCTGATACACTTTATGTTTTCCTTGTTTATTGTATGTACAATAAACTGCTTACCAGTGAGAAGGTCAGAGAGACACTTGTTTCTCAACATGACTTTATCAGCAAGTAAGTTCATCGGAATGTAAGTTCATGAGAGGAGGGACCTTTGTCTGCTTTGTTCACTGATAGATGCCTAATGCCTAGAACTGTGCCTGGCACCTAGTAAGGTGCTCACGAAGTCTATCTGTGGGACGAATGAATGAACTGGGAGGCCGGGTAGGTGCAGGTTGTAAGCTCTGGGTCTACCGAGGTATGTTGCTGTTCTGTATTGTTGTGTAGACATCAAACAAGATAATAAGAGCCTTTTTCCACAGAGGAGCTCTGTGGCTTTTTTCGGGATGTTGGTATGATTGTTCCAGGGGCCTAAGGCTCAGAACTAACTTTTCTTTTTTTTTAAATTCCAAGTTTGTTTGGTTAACTGGAACTGGACAGAGTTAAACTATGTTAAGTTAGAATCTGTTATCCATGAATCGATAGTTATTTAAATCAAAGCTTTAGCCCAGGGAGTCCAACCTTTGATTTATACTCTAATTATATTGTTTACATGTAAACAGACAATTCTGAAAGTAGTCCCTATAGAGAATACCACACATTCAGAGTTAATCAAGTCTGACCTGATTATATATGTATTATCAATGTAAGGAAAAGACATTTGGAAAAGTACTATAGAAGAATGAGGCAATAGGACAGTTGGAAAAGCATAGCAGTGAGGCAATTCAAGAGAATAAATGTTTGCGTTCAGTCTCACTTTATCCATAGGGAAATCTCAGCTTCCTGAGGAAAAGAAAGTAAGAAAAAAGAAATAAATTACATACAAATATTCTTCAAGTGAGAAAAAGAGATACATAATTTAGAAATTCTCTTCCTGGATTCTAAGTTGATCTAAAGCCAGGATGTACCCAAAATAGTCAACCGAGTTTAAACCAACTTAGAAAAGTACCTCAAAACTAAGTCTAACTGCCAGTACTTTTTTTATGTCACCTTGGAACCAACCACTTGGCATTCCTGGTCTTGGGACTCCAGACTCCCTGTAACTGTGATGTATGACAGCGTAGGTGGCAGATTTACCCACCCCCTCGCATGTATGCAAGGAAAGAGAGACTCTTAGTCCTCCTTTTATTTAACTCTCCCTTCTCTTTTCCCCACATCTGGCACAATACCATCCGGTAATAGGTTCTCCATCCCAGTCTGTTAAATTGAAAAAATACAGCTTAAATATGTCTATATATGATGTATTCTTATGCCAAGAGTGAACTGTGCCGAATCTGTGAATATTCTGCCAAATAGAGGAAATTCACATTTACTCTCATTAGGTTCATGCAAATATTGAAAACTCTTGGAACGAGGAAGAAGTTTGGAGAATTGAAATGTATATCTCCTTTGGCATAATGAGCCTTGGCTTACTGTCCCTCCTGGCAGTCACCTCTATCCCGTCAGTGAGCAATGCTTTAAACTGGAGGGAATTCAGTTTTATTCAGGTACGTGGGTTTTTTTGGTGAGAGGTTGGGCGGCATAGAATTTAAGTGTTAAGTACAGTTTAATTTTAAATATGCTTTTTTTTAAAAGAATGCCTTTGGGGCTGCATTTATGTATCTAGCTCAAGGAACGAAAATTGCTGGAAGCCAGCCTAGGACCATTCTGGTTTAGCAAGCAAAAGACCAGTACAGTATTCTACTAGAAGACTTTGATAGCCCTGCCTACTGTGTTATGGATAAAGTTTGTTTTAAAAAGAAAAAAAATGAAGGTGGGGGATGGGTAAGCTTAGATCAAGTTCAGCGCCAAAAGTCAGTTTGTTACTTGACCAATGAGTGAAGAATTTCTTTATATTTTGAGTCACTCTGATCCGTCTAGAAAAATCTCATTAATTTGAATTCAGGTGGGGAGGTCAGTCTGAATATTGTACAAGAAATGTGTGTGTAAACACACAGACACAAATAGTGGCAAATTAGGTGACTGGGCTGATGGATTGCAACAAGCAACCACCCTTATGAATCCTGTTCGTATATGTATTTCGTGTGTTAGTTGTATATATGTGTCTATGAGTATATACAAAAGGGTTTCAAAACGGCTCTGTGTTCTTTAATAAACATTCACCTTCTCCAGTAAGAGTTACTTAAGAAATGTACATATTTATAAAATATGTAACTCAAATTTAGACCCCACCTATATTATCACAAAGTCAGTATTGGTTGTATCCAAATAGTTGGGTGACTCTCATTTGGTGGTACACTCAATTCTGTTTTGTTTTGTTTGTCTATGTGCTTGAGCTTTTTTTTTTTCCCCCCAAGTCATCTAAAGAGCTCATTCAAGTTAAGGGCATCTCCCTATCTGAATTCATTTTTCCTTCTTGAAGGAAAGAAAACATAAATACTTTTCCAACTGTCAGTTTAATCACACCTGAATAGAAATAGAAGGCCCTCTGATAAAAGGTGTTAGATGGGTGCAAGTGATCATTAAATTGAGATGAGTAACTGCAAAACAGAACAGCTTTCTGCTAGAGAGTTGAGCCTTTCCCAGTGAAGTTAGACATTACATCATTAGACTGATGTAATGTTACAGAGACCATTTCTCAAAGTAAGCGATCAAACGTAGTAATTTAGGGAGCCCAGAATGCTGACCTTTTAGATTTTCACCTACGAACCGCTTAATGGAAGTACTCTTAATAATTTCATTTAATGTGGTCAATAAAACCACATGTTTGAAATGTTATTCATATTACATGCTAATACTATAAGATTTTTCATATTTACCTCCAGCTAGTATATATATGTGGGGCAGGGTGTGGGGGGAGCGTATACCCAATGAGAATGCTTTTCAGCACTTAATTTTATTATATATGTATATATATATGTGAATATATATACATATATACACATATTTTTTAATACACATAACTGGTGGAAATGTGGATAACCTTTGTAAAGAAGTTCTGCAGTTTTCATCAGTACTCTTAAGGAAAACCCAGATGTTTTGACCAGTAATCCCCCTATTAGAAATAAGTTCTAAGGGAATAAACCAAAATACAGAAAAGGGCTTATAGTGGAGGAAAGTTGGAAACAGTACATGATCAACAAAAAAGGAATGATTAAGTAATTTATAACACATCCATTCAATAGAATATTACATAGCATTTGAGTCATGTTTTCATATTTAATGACATAAGGAAAAGGTTCTTGATATAATAATCAGTATTAAACTATATGCAGTGTGGCTTTATTTGTATAAAATAAGATGTGCAAACACATAAATAAATATATATGAAATTTATGGAAATATTAAAATTGTTTAATTCAGTAGAGAACAAAGAGTAGCTCAATAATTTAAGATAAAGTAGTTTTAACGCACACTGTAAGTATGGTGTAGCTGGACAGGTTAATTTATGAGTTTGAATAATTTGTTCCTTATTCTCTGTTTCTTTTTCTTCCTCCTCTACCCAAGTCTACACTTGGATATGTCGCTCTGCTCATAAGTACTTTCCATGTTTTAATTTATGGATGGAAACGAGCTTTTGAAGAAGAGTACTACCGGTTTTACACCCCACCAAACTTCGTTCTTGCTCTTGTTTTGCCCTCAATTGTAATTCTGGGTAAGATCATTTTACTCCTTCCATGTGTAAGCCGAAAGCTAAAGAGAATTAAAAAAGGCTGGGAAAAGAGCCAATTTCTAGAAGAAGGTATTGGAGGAGCAGTCCCTCATCTCTCACCGGAGAGGGTTACAGTAATGTGATGATAAATGGTGCTTCATTGATGCCATGTAGAGTTCCACTCATGCCATTGTTTTTATGACTTTCTTTATGTCATTTGCAAGTGCACTGTCAAATTGATGTGGGCTGAAATCTGTCCAGTAAGATCTCAACCAAATTAGTGGTAGGAGTTTCTTGAAATTAATTTTCACAGATGTCGTATTTTGGCAATATGAATTTTTGTTGTCAGCTTGTCCATTTTGTTTTGCACAACCATAACACTCTTGTTATTTTAACAAACTGTATTCCATAATCAGGCAAAGATATTTCTGGTTAATAATATAGATACAACATAATGTTAAAAAAAACCAGCAGAATTTTAAGTTTTAGTGTAATTTAATGGATATGTGTTTTTTTTTTTTTTCTGAAGCTTACCTAAGGTTTTCATTGTTATCCAGCTCAAGAAATAGAAATGCATAATCACACATTAACTTTAAGAAAGGTCACATTACATTAGCATCTAGGTAAGGGTAAATGGTAACATTCCTATATTTTTCTCATAAGATCGATTTTGAAGAATGTAATTAATTATATGAACCAGTGTGATCTGTGAACAAACACAAATTAAAAAAAAAAATCGAATCTGAAATTATATTTGAAATGCAATGGAGACATGAAATGCATACTGATAATATGTACCTCATGAAAGATTTTATTCCTTATCTTGTTACAGAGCAGTTTCATTTGCCTGTTATTATGTTAGTTAGGGAGAAGACCATGATATTTGGCTTCCAAAAGTGATTTTTCTAATATGGTACCAAGCCTGGGAATCTTACAGTTGTTTCCACTTAGAGGGAAGGTGTGAAATTTACCCACCAATAGTTGTTTGTCAGCTGATCTATGTTGTTGCACGTTGGTCAGACCCCACTTTTATCTGCTATAAGATTTTACTGATGTTCACTGAGGGATGGTAACATGCCAGGCACTGTTCTAAGCACTTTACTTATATTATCCCATGTTGATATTTATAACAAGTCCACGACAGAGGTAGTTACTATCCTCATTTTACGTATGAGAAAACAGAAGGTTAGAAGAGTAATTTGCCCAAGGTCATGCAGTTAGTAAGAGGCAGAGCCAGCATTCAAGTCGAGGCAGTCCTATTTCAGAGGCTCCAGTTTTAACCGCCAGGCTGATGGTCCCTGCTCCGTCCCCATGCGTTACCATGATGCCAATCTGGATGCTTCCTCTTTGGTCAGTAAAGGCATTGACATTCTTTACAGTGTGTTGTGGGTATCAAAAATTTATGAAAATATTACAGTCATATATTTATGATTGCTTGTGGGATAAACTACAGTTCCTTACCTTGCAAGAGGATCTTGCCTGGGACATGACCTTGGAGACCCATGGCGGTCCAATACGATTCCCTATGCAGTGAGGGACTCCAGGAGAGATAGGACCATAGCAGTTTTAATGAATGGCTGAGGTCCTACAGAATCTTTAAAAATCCCTGTAGAGTTTTTTCTCTTCCAGAGAAGTCCTCCTGCCTGTTCAACCATTCAGTAGGGACCAGTTTGCAAGCATTAAGGATATTAAGAAAAGTGGTTAGGGGCGCCTGGGTGGCTCAGTCATTAAGTGTCTGCCTTCTGCTCAGGTCATGATCCCAGGGTCCTGGGATTGCGCCCCACATCGGGCTCCCTGCTCCGCGGGAGGCCTGCTTCTCCCTGTCCCACTCCCCCTGCTTGTGTTCCCTCTCTCACTGTGTCTCTCGTCAAATAAATAAATAAAATATTTTTTTTAAAAAAAGAAAAGTGGTTAATTATAAATCTACTCGAGATATAATAATCATACATATTATTCATAAAATTTTTTAGTGCTGACATTCCACATTAAAACTGCATTTTGTTCAAACCTTGATTAGAATGCCCAACATTTTTTTCCCATTTGTTCTTTCCTTATTAAACTAGAAAGTTGCAGATAAGATACAAGTATGCATTATGTAATTATATATCCTGAAATTATTACTTTTCTAAACTTACCCACTGAGGTACTACTGAATGCAGCCACAATAAAAGGAGTTTTGGTGTGGGGGCAGAGGGAGAGAGAGAATCTTAAGCTGGCTGCACACCCAGGGGCCCAATGGGGGGCTTGATCTCACGACCTGAGCCAAGATCAGGAGTCGGACCCTTAACCGGGTGAGCCACCCAGGCATCCATAGAAGGAGTTTTATTTAGTGGAAGCTACCTTTCCCACCATTGGCTCTTTCCCTACTGCTGCACCCTGTCAATTTGGTAAATCACTCATGATTCTCTGGTGTTCTCTTCTTGGTGAATTTTAAGTATCTTGTACTTCTTAATTGAGCTCTCCATTTTCTTTATTTTAATTCTGTTCTTTCCCTCTTGATAATCACTTACTTGCTAGTTCTTAGTAGGAATTCAGTTGGGTGATAACTTTTAAAGGGAAATACCCATAAACTGTTGTAGGGCATTACTGAAATTAACAGCATATTTTCAATATTTGCTCCTCAAGTTTCACTCTCAAGACCATGCTTTCACCAGTTAATGTAAAAATACAATGAAATATTCTTAAAAGTTAGATGACTATTGAATTATATTGTTGCATGTGTATATTAAGTAGCCAATAATATAAATAACATTATCAAGGGCGCCTGGGTGGCTCAGTTGGTTAAGCGACTGCCTTCGGCTCAGGTCATGATCCTGGAGTCCCGGGATTGAGTCCCATATCAGGCTCCCTGCTCGGCAGGGAGTCTGCTTCTCCCTCTGACCCTCCCCCCTCTCATATGCTCTCTCTCTCTCATTCTCTCTCTCATAAATAAATAAAATCTTTGAAAAAAAAATAATCATTTATAAATAACATTATCACTACTACAGATAAATGGGGCCTTTGAAAATGTGAAAATAAAAACAAAATTTATGAAAATGTATATAGGATGTAGCTTTTGTTTCAAATGATAATATCTCCTTTTTAGTACTACAAAGATGAAATAATTTTGAAGTTTTAGAATAAATGTAATATATTCATTATAATTCTAAATGTTTAAAAGCCTTTCTAAAAATACAGAAATACTGACTTTTGTTTATTTAATTGACTTTTAATTGCTTTATTTTACCATTTTCTACCAGATTATTTTTCTTACTCATTATTTCTCATAATCACTTTTTTTTAAGTCATTACTCTGGCCTCAGAAGTAGGACTGAATTCTGCTCTTGCTAGGTATGAGAAAGTGGTGGGAACTTTCAAGTAGTGCGGTTTGTTTCCTGATGTGTATTTTGAGAAGTGCCCCTGAGAAAATTATAAGAATGTAGAAAATATACCCAGTCTTAATCCTATGCAAAAAAACTAAGTAATTTTTTCCTAAGAGGAAAATAATCATGGGCTGAATCATGCTATTTAGCGTTTGTGTGCAGATTTCATATGTCTCCTCTATTAAGAATATTTAAAACCATGTTTAAATAAGATTATATTCATGCTAACATATATTTTTCAAAGCATATATGGAAATTTAGCCCAGATTGTCTACATGTAGAGATTTTTATTTAAATTTTAAAATATTTTAAAGTATGAAGAAATTATATTTATAGGTATTTATTGGAGATAATTATTTTGTGCTACATACAGGATTGGCTAGTGAGCTCCAGTATTAAGCTACCTGATTAATTTCTTATAAATTAGCCTAATCTTGACTTGATTAAGGAATTTTACTTTCAAAATTAATTTGATAATAGTAATTTAAGGTATATTCATGCTTACAAATTATGAAAATTATTTGTGTAAAAGGGCTTCAAGAATATATCATATCCGGGGCGCCTGGGTGGCTCAGTTGGTTAAGCGACTGCCTTCGGCTCAGGTCATGATCCTGGAGTCCCGGGATCGAGTCCCGCATCGGGCTCCCTGCTCAGCAGGGGGTCTGCTTCTCCCTCTGACCCTCCCCCCTCTCATGTGCTCTCTCTCTCTCTCTCTCATTCTCTCTCTCAAATAAATAAATAAATAAAATCTTTAAAAAAATATATATCATATCCGATTTTTGTATTGTTTATCTCTTACATAATATGATAAAATTTTAATTGTTTTTAATTGTTTTTAATTGCCTTTTGCCATTAAACTGTTTCATAATAAATTCTGTACGAAGAGTTTTGCCCCCAAATAGAGGTTTATTTGTGAAATGGCAGGTTTCTTATGTGATATTTTAAATGAAGTACCCATAAATGTAACTCATAACTATTTCTTTAGGAATACTTTAAACATTGAACCTGTGTCAGTCTATAGAATCTCTGTTTTGAAATAAGTATTCAAACAGCCTAAAATTTGGTGTTGAAATTATTTTGTGAATTCCTGATCTAAAGTATTGCTACACATAGTATAACATGCCTCAGTCGTGTTACGATTTCTACTTGTGATGTGTTGTCATGAAAAGGAGATAGATGCTCCACCCTCAATTGTTCATAAGTAAATATTCAGTATATGTAATTGCTCTAAATGAACCTGTACTGATTTTCGTGGAAACACAGTCTGTTCTTACCTTTGAACAGTGAATTTTACAGGAATGAATGGGTTCTTCAATTTTTTTAATGCAAGAAAATTATAAAGTGCTAATATTCAGAGATTCTGTCCAAAACAATATTTAGTTCAGCCTAACACACATACATACTGATATTTTTTTAATTTTCCAAATCATTGGCCTTCCATCATGCAGTCATCCAAAATTAGGGCAGGCTATACATATAGGATTCTCCCAGTGGCTGGATAGGCTAAATTAAATCACCAAAACAGGTGCTTTTGTATGATTTTCAAATTGCCAGCTTCAAGGACGTATCCTCTTAAGATTTTCCTTGAAGGTCCTTCATAGCTTTGCAGGTATCCAGCCTGCAGAGGAACTGGAAGTTGTCTCCCAATGTCTGGTTACCCTACTTCTTGAAAAGCTGCTGCCCATCACATTACTCAACTGCCCTTGCAATTAGGTGTCCCAATGGGACTGAGGGTTGGCCAGTGAGATGTAGGGGGACGTATGAGTAACTTCTTAGAAGTCTCTTCAAAGAAAAGCAGCATGTGTTCTTTATCTCATTCCTCCATCTTGCTGCCGGAATTGTGGATACAACAGGAGGCCTGGCAAATGTCCAAGAGGACCAAGGCCACACCCGAAGGAATGCCAGTTAGAAACTAGAAAGATCTTGACTCCTTCACTATTCGACTCCCTTTTCCTATATTTGACCTGCTGTATATTTGGGTTTCTTTATATGAAGTCAAAACAAATCCATTCTGGCCTTCAGTTCTTTGTCGTGATACTGTTTAACACTGTTTGAATGAACTAGATTGCAGTAAATCTTACCTTTAAAAGTTTTTAAAGGATAATGTGCGATTCACATTAGAATTGATTTTCCACTGTTAATTATACTCATTTTCTTGCCTTGATCTTTCATTAGATATTTTGTATCTGCTTGGAAAAATACCGTCTTCTTTATAACTGTGTAATGGGTATTTGTTAAAACTCTGTAATCTCCAAAATATTGCTATCAAATTACATGCCATGTTTTTATATCATTCTCATAGATATGCCTTATGAACATCTAAATAAAAAGTGTTATTTAATGTGTTTTAACTTCTTTTTTGAAATGTTATATACAAATGGATTTTTCTTTCTTACTGAATAATTATTTCAATATTTGATGGAGACCATCTATTTCTTTGTAGAAGTATCTAGAAAGCAATACATGTAATAGTTTTGGGGTTTTGGAGGTTTTCTTTGTTTGTTTTTGCCAAGATAGTCATTTAGGAAAATACCCACCGAATGAGGTAGTATTTTAAAAATTATTTCAGGGGCACCTGGCTGGCTTAGTCCGTGGAGCATGCAACTCTTAATCTCGGGATTGTAAGCTTGAGCCCCACATTGGGTTCAGAGAGTACTTAAAAAAAAGACTTTAAAAAATTTTATTTCGGGGCACCTGGGGTGGCTCATTCGGTTAAGTGTCTGCCTTCGGCTCAGGTCATGATCCCAGGGACCTGGGATCGAGCCCCGCATCAGGCTCCCTGCTCCGCGGGAAGCCTGCTTCTCCCTCTCCCACTCCCCCTGCTTGTGTTCCCTCTCTCGCTGTGTCTCTGTCAAATAAATAAAATCTTTAAAAAAAAAAATTTATTTCATTTTACTAGCATTCATTAAGTATCTTTAAACCAGGGCTCAACATATAATAGTCAAGCTATATTTTCTAAGCTCCCTGATAGCAAAAAACTGTATCTTATTCACTAGTATATTCCCAGTGTCTAATGCAGGATGATTCCACAGATACTAATGAGATAATGAATGCTGACTCATCTTTAGAGAAAATTATGTTATTTATCACCCTACCTTCATGCGGCTGTGCCTGCATCCTCCTGCCCACACCCCTCCCCATCATTGTCTCTACCTCTTGCCTTGCCTGCTGGCCACCATCACCACCGTCGCAACACTGTGTTGAGGAGAAACGGACATTGGTGCCTGTGCACGGGATCTGGGGAAGCTCTAGCTTGCCCCGCAGCTGCCAGGAAATGCATGGGTATTAATGTCCTGAGAGTAGGGTTGCCAGGTAAAATACAGGACACTCAGTTATTATGAAATGCAGACAAACAATGAATAATTTTTTATGTAACTCTATTACAAATATTGCATGGGACTTTTTTTGTTTGTGTTTGCTAAATCTGGCAACACGACCTGAGGGTAATCTTTGACCATAGAGATGTAGCACAAGAGGGAGCTGGTGCATAAATTCTCCCTTCCTTTCCCCCAGATAAGCTGTTCCTTAGTGCAGTAATTCTTAAGGCCTCCATGAAAATATCATAAAAGACTGAGCAGTTAATTAAACTGCATTTGTTCCAAAGCTATGGCCAGCTCAGTAACACCTATATTTGCCAGCCTCCACTTCTACCTTTTCCTGACCTGCTTCCCAGAGAGAGTGCCACCAATTAAATTGGCAGCAGGTAAATGTTTGTCATTTGTTTATGGTAGGCTCTAGGGAACCTAGGCTGGCAAATTAACTTTGGTAGTGGATTCTTCAAATAGAAAATGAAACATGACATAAATGATGATTTTGACAAAGTCAGGCACTCAGGCTCAAAATTCAGATCGGTTGAGAGCTCAGAGTGGATACATCTCCCAAGGGCAGATTCACGTTGATCAAATGTACAGTGATTGTTAAATCAGAATAGCCGTTTATCACCACTGTGAGAAATAATCAATGTCCTACAGGTAAGGATAGCAGTGTTGCCTTAACTAAGCATATTATATTCTTTAATTTGTTCTTTATAAGAATTTATATTATAAACCAAAGTATGCTGGGATTTGTTACAGACTGAATTATATCTCCCTAGAATTCATATTAATTCATAGGGCCTTTAAAGAGGTAATTAAGTTGGGCGCCTGGGTGGCTCAGTTGGTTAAGCGACTGCCTTCGGCTCAGGTCATGATCCTGGAGACCCAGGATCGAGTCCCGCATCGGGCTCCCTGCTCGGCAGGGAGTCTGCTTCTCCCTCTGCCCCTCCCCCCTCTCATGTGCTCTCTCTCTCTCATTCTCTCTCTCTCAAATAAATAAATAAAAAATCTTTAAAAAAAAGGTAATTAAGTTAAAATGAGTTCATATGGGTAGGCCCTAATCCAAGGATGACTGGCGTCCTTAAAAGAAGAGGAGATAAAGACAGAGAGGGAAGACCATGTTATGACAAAAGGAGAAAATGGCCATCTATAAGCCAAGGAGAGAGGCCTCAAGAATGAAACCAATCTTGGACATTTTAATCATGGAGTTCTAGCCTCCAGATTGTGAGGAAATAAAATTTCTGTTGTGTAAGCCACCTAGTCTGTGGTATTTATTTTGGCACCCCTAGCAAATTAATATAGAACCTATGGAATCAGAGCAGGTCAAGTCAGTTATAGACCTTGAATAATTAATGTTATTGGAATAAACTTATCTGTTTAATCCTGCTCCACAATAAAGACGGTTCTATCCTGGGGGTACTACCTCTAACCTCCCACCATGTAAATACAATAGTTTTTAGTTTTAAAAGCTTGAGAGCATTTTCATTTCATGGAATATTCCTATGTCATGGGACTGAAGCTTTGATCAGGTAAAGAAGTGCTCCATAAATTTGTTTCATTTACATATTACCATTGATTTAGTTTCTCCATTAAGCATGAATAGCTCCTCCACATTCCTGTTTAAAAAATCACTTGCAATTTGGATTATTAGTACATTTTTTATTAGAATGGTTGACTTCAGAGGTGGCTGTTCTTTTACTTTTGTTTTCTGTTGCATGTACTTCTTACTCCCAGATTTGAACTAATGATTCTGTTGGAAAGAAGCAATTACTTTTCTTTCTCTCTTAGGCTTTGTTTCTGTAACAATCAACCTGAAAGATTTTTTAAAACACTAAAGTAGATGAAATTCCAGCTTTATATGTATTCTTCCTGTTACATAATTCCCCTAAAGCTAATCTACTAAGACTATACTCTAATTACATTTTCTTATGTGCTATAAAAATTCTCTGTTTAAAATAGATTACTCTGACTCACAAAGGAATAACATTTGCTTGAACATTTGGAACATCTGGCATGAGTTTAGAGACTACAAAATTCATATGTAATCTAAAATACTTAATAGAAACATTCTTAAGTTGTACTAATGCATAATTATAATTTTACTAAACATTGCTAATTAGGCAGTGTGCAAACAAGTATCAGAAAAAATATCAGAAGGACAATGTTATTTCTTAATATTACACTTATGTTAAAAATATACTTTATTTTAAAAGTTAAAAATCTGGAACTCATGATGTAATATATGTTGGCTAACTGAATTTAAATAAAATAAAAAATAAATGTATATACGTCAACATATCATTAAAATGTCTAATCTTCAATCTACAGCTTTTAAGAAATTGCAATTTTAACTTAACAAAGATGTTAAATTCTACAAAATTGTTATCAGAGTGAAGCATTTCTATTCTCTAATTTTAATTCTCATATGTTTCTTTACTATTATCTTTTGTTGAAATAATTTACCATTCCAGTAGTTAGCCATTTTACCTTTACATCCTTTTGTGTTCTGGTGTCTGGAAAATGTCCTGTGCTCCTGACTTAGAGCCTTCAGAAATCTGTATTAAAGAAGGTTCCATGAATAATGATTAAACTTAAATCCACTACCTAATTCAAACACTTAAGGCTTTTTTTTTTTTTTTTAAGGGGGAGGAAGAGGGAGAGAGAACCTGAGAGAAAGTGAGAGAGAGGAAGAGGGAGAGAGAATCTGAAGCAGACTCCACAGTAGCACAAAGCCCAACATCGAGCTCCATCCCACAACCACAAGATCATGACCGGAGCTAAAACCAAGAGTCACTTAACCAACTGAGCCACCCAGGTGCCCCCACTGAAAGCTTTTTAAAAGCCTAATTGGTGCATTTACCAAAAAGTTAAGTCGGTTGGGCATCTGCCTTTGGCTCAAGTTATGATCTCCGGGACGTGGGACTGAGCCCCATGAAGGGCTCCCCACTCGGTGGAGTGTGTGCTTCTCCCTCTCCCTCTAAACCCCACTTATGCTCTGTCTCTCTCTCTCAAATAGATAATTAAAATCTTAAAAAAAAACTCCAAAATACTACTAATGAAAACACAAGCACATACACACTAGACCAGTGCTTCTCAATTTTAATGTGCATACTAATCACCTGACAATCTAGTTAAAATGGAGATTCTGCTTCACTCAGTCTCTCCTGGGGCCAGAACTTACACATCCCTAACAAGCACCTAGGTAATGCCTATGTAGATAGTTCAAGGACCCCATTTTGAGTAACAAGGACTTAGTGTTTACCTTACTCTGGATAGCTTATGAAATGCTTTAATTTGGCTTCAAATCAAATTTAAAAACGAATTTATAATTTAATGAACATTTACTGAGTACCATTCGCCAGACCAGGAGCAAAACATCACCCAGTAACTTGTTACACGTGCAAACCCTTGGACCCCAGACTTAACTGAAGCTGACTCTGGAGATGGGGCTCAGGTGTTGGTTTTAATTAGCTTTCCAGATGATTCTGATGCATGCTAAATTTTGAGAAACACTACTCTAGATACTGTGCTGAGGGTTTGGGGTGCAAATCTGGATAAGAGGTTCTCCTTGCTTTCAAAAGTCTCTAGTAGGAAGGGGTTGGGCAGCTGAGTCAATAAATACCACTAAGTATGTGGTGAGTACAAAACCATATGACAAAGTGGCATCTAACAGAGGATGTAAAGAAGGTTCCCCCCCCAAAGTCACATGAGCTGAGTTTCATAGGGAGCTAAACATCTGCAGACAGTCCCATGTACAACATATGCAAAGGTAAGGCAGGAAAAAGCTTGGTAGCTTTGTAAAACAACAAATAATTCATTCAAGATGGCTTGAATGTGGAGTGTTGGTTGTTTCTCACCTGGTTGCCTCTCACTCTCAGAGTAAAACAAATACCATTAGAGCTAAAAACAAAAAAAACAAAAAAACACAAAATTGGGATCTTTTAACTTCCCAGGTAAGGCAACCCATTTCTATGAAGAATTTCACTGATTTCACTGAGACGGAGAAGAGTTTTTAAGTGCTAGAAAGGGGAAGCTCATGGGAGTTATGCTAATTAAGCATTGGAAACTGGTGCTCTGGATATAGGACAGAATGAATATACAGGTTTGTAAACAATTGAAGTAAAGTAAATATCCTTGTGCTTGTGTGTCAGGAAAGTGCAATTAAGTCCAATGAGGAGAGTGTCACTTTCCAGTCACTGAGGTTTATGGACCCTTATCAGAATCAGCCTATTGTGCTGAAACACAATAGTCAGTTGATAACCACCAAATAAGCTCTGCTTTAAGTGGAAAATTTTTCTTCACAGTCCCTCCTCTGCATCTTTCCTTCTGAGATGCCAGGCTCAACACACAAAGGATAACCAAATCATCCAGTTGTCAGCTCTCCATTACTATACTATATTTGGGTGCCGTTCTCACAGAATTCCATTGTGTTTATTCAAGTGATTTCAGTCTCTCCTTTTGATGTGGTATACTCAGAATGTGCAACAGCAATTTAGCTGACGTTAATACACTTGACACACCCTTTACACTCTCCTGGAGTAATAGCAACCTTAGACCTACTGAACCCACCTCTAGTTGTAAGGTCTGAGAGGAGCTCTAAAAATACCAATGAGTAGCTGTAAAGATAAAAGAAAAAAAGAATGCTGAAGTCGAGGCAAGGGAGTTACAAGGAGGGGAGAGTGGTCAATAGGGTAAAATACTAGAGATTAAGTACAGCAAGATGAGGACAGGAAAGTGTCCACAGACCTTGACCACAGTGTAGGTGACCTCAGGGCAGTTTCAAGGAACCTAGGATGAGGAAAGTGGAAGAATAAACATAAGTGAGGAAATAGTTACTAGAAATGCTCAATTCTCTTTCAAAAAAGCTTGGTTCCTTTGGCTATGATTTACATCAAGTGCTTCCATGCCCAATCTAGTTTTTCTGTTTCTTTTTATTTGTACCACCAGAAATGTCATTCAGTCAAATGTCGGATGTTTGAACCGGTTAAGGAACCTTAGAAATCACCGACCAACCAGCTCATTCTACAAATGAGAGAAATGCTGGGAGGTGAAGTGAAATTTTTACGAAGTTTGTTACGTGTAATTTTTAAGGCTATAAACTTTATAGACAATATAAAAATTCACGTTTAAATCTTGAAGAGTTTCTGAAGGCTAAAAAAAAAAAGACTGAAAGGTTTAAAGGATTTTAAGATATGTTTTCATAGCCACGGCTTTGGGGGTGATTAAGTTATACTGGTGATTATCATGAGCAGCTTTCCATTAAAGTCTTGACCTTTCTTGTGTCATTACTCAGGATACGATGGATAGATAACACAATAATAAAGATAAAGATAATCCTGACCATTTACCTGAGTACTTATTAAATGCCAAGCACCGCTTTACAAAACTACCATCTCATACTACCCTCTCACAGCAATCCTATTGGTAAGAAAAGT